>NC_143025.1:42480555-42782777 GCF_057628025.1 Oncorhynchus mykiss
TTGTAAAAACCCATCTTGTGTGTTGTCACAGGATCGGCTGCATGTGATTAGTCAAAAATACAGACGTGAGCAACGTGGCAGCCTCTCCCTCTCTCCACCCCCCTTTCTGTCATTCCCTCTCTACCTCCCAGCTCCAGAGAGAGTGATGAGGTGGAGGGATGGTTCCAGCTGCTTAGCCATGGAGGAGGAGGAGGGGGTGATGAAGCACCGGATAGGCCACCCCACTGCCCTCTCCCTAGCTGGGCAGAGAGCAGCCGCATGCTTGGGCTGCTTGAGAAATGGAGCTGGGTGGCTGGATGGATGGGAGGGAGCTCCTATGGGTGATACATAAAGTATGTGCTGTAGGCTGTTGCACGTGCAGTGCATCTGCCTCTGAGGACAGATGACAATAATAATAATGGTTGAGTTGCCACACGATTAGGAGTAAATGGCTAGGTGGCTTATTAACCATAGGGAGAAAATGACTGTCTTTTGCAAATAGGAACCCATTTATGAGAAAAATAAGAAAATGTATTTTTTGTGTCATCTTAAAAACCGAGACATAGACATTCATCGTCTATCTCCCTCCGGTAAGCACTTAGGTGTGAGATGTTCATTCATTTGAAGGAAGCATTGTTGGGAAAACACCTCCGATAATTCCCAGTCTCCCCCCTCTCGTTCCTCTTACCAGACATTCCAGCAGGCGTGCTGGCCGAGCGATGACGATCATCAGCTTCCTCACCAGCTGGGTCACAAATGTGACTTCCACACTCTCAGAGCGCTCGTGAGCCTAGACACAGAGAGGAGAGAAGAAGAGTTAGAAAGTACACTGGTAGTATGAAACCATCAGTACTACTTGCAGCAATAGGCAGTCACCTCAGAGGTACATTGGGGAAAGATAGAATGGTGTTAGTCTATACATGATCAGAAAGATAGTTTATACACAATCAGTAGTATATAATCAATTCTACATCAACCAGACTTGATTTTTCGTATAAAAACAGCTTCACCTATCTGTCAATTTTCATAGATGACACAGGAAAGAAGATGAAAAGATACATGCAGTCGATACACTCCATTATTTGGGTGGGTCTAATGCTGAATGTTGATTGGTTAAAACCGCATTCCAGCCGGTGTCTATTCCACAAGTTAACACTGGCTAAATCTATGACGTTAAAATGCCTATTTACTCTGTTCCATCTGACTGTTCAATCCACTGTCTCATCAACCCAGCCAGGCAATTTATAAACTTGATCTCCACAATAAAAAGCATCTAGACATTATCTCACATTTCTTTTAGACCAACATTTAGTTTTCAAAAGCGGATATTTGTATAAACCTTGCTGTCTGTCTCTCCGACATTTGCAACATTGTTTCAATATTCATATTCGATCTCCTGCTGTCCCATAGTATGGAACTTGTCGTTAGACAAACACAGTCAGAGTTTCATGAATCAGCTGGCACCATTTTTATGGATATATACAAAGAAATGTCAATTGAAAAAAGGTCAAATGAAATGAAGTGCAGCTGGTTAGCAGTCTTTCCAGCTTCAGTTTGAAAATATTGTGTCAGATGTGTTGTTGGCTAGCTCCTCTGAACAACAGTGTCCTGATGAGAGAGCACATTCTCTATGCCAGGCGAAATCACGCCTCATTAGCTCACTGTTATGGATGTGTCCAAATCAATGTCATTGGAAAACAGCCTAAACAAATGGAAATGCCATCACAATGTTGTTATTCTGGCTGCAATGTTTGACGTGACTGTAAGTTAGCCATAGTTGGCTGGCTAGCAAGCAAGAGATAAGAACGTTGCCAGTCAGTATGGCAATAGAACATTTAGAACAAACTACTGGGTCGCGTCCATAGGTACCAGAACAAAAAGACAGAACGATTGGGTCGGGTCTCTGGTGTAATGCTCGTCGTTAAATGAAGACCAAGGTGCAGCGTGGTAGGCGTACATTTTCTTTTCATTTTAAATGTTCCACCAAAACCAATAAACAACTCAACAAACGTAAAGCTAGGAGTGCAAACGCATGCAACAACCAAAGACAAGATACCACAACAGAAGGTGGGAAAAAGGGCTGCCTAAGTGTGATCCCCAATCAGAGAGAACGATAGACAGCTGCCTCTGATTGGGAACTATACTCAGCCAACAAAGAAATATGAACATAGATTTCCCACCCTAGTCACACCCTGACCTACCAAATAGAGAATTTAAAGGATCTCTAAGGTCAGGGTGTGACATCTGGCAACCGAACCGATAGAACGAACAACCAGCCGGCTCGAGTAGCAACCCTAGATTTGTGTCGGGACGATATCTTGTGGAAGGATGAAATAGTTTTAATAAATTCGTAAAAATAACGTTTTTAATTAAAAATATGTCAATCATTATTTGAATATGTTGGTGACCCATTATATAAAAGTGATAATGCCCTCGAAGCCATTGTTTGGAGGATATCTTGGCACGGTTTTCTGGCCCTCTACGCACACCCGTGCCAATATTTCCTCCAAACACCGGCTTCTCTGGCATTATCACTTAAACATACAATAAAGACTGACACTGAGAAGCAGCTAGCTAGCTAAAGCAGAATGACCTCACTGATACAGTGAAAATATACCACGGAAACATGCTGTCAGTTTGGACAGAGTAATTTACCACAGAAAACCACCTAGACAGCACCTCTGATACTTGAAAACACTGAAGGGGGGAAGATAGTCAAAATGTTAGTGTGTAAAACACACATCCATCAGGTAGGTGTAGTGGAAGGCAGCCTAATAGAGAGCCAGAGACTGTTAATAAACAAGGCCTGGCCAGGTGTCCGTCGGCCACGGGCTAATAGAAACATCCCATAGTGACAGGCAGGTAGCTAGACAGACAGACCAGGCAGGCAGGCAGGCAGCTAGGCAGGCAGCTAGACAGGCAGGCAGGCAGGAAGACTGATCAGGCAGGCAGATAGACAGGCAGGCAGGCAGACAGACCAGGCAGGCAGCTCATGCATGCAGCTAGACAGGCAGGCAGACAAACACAGGCAGGCAGGCAGGTTGACCAGGCAGGCAGCTAGATAGGCAGGCAGACAGACCTGGCAGGCAGCTCATGCACGTAGCTAGACAGGCAGGCAGGCAGATAGACACAGGCAGGCAGACTGACCAGGCAGACAGCTAGGCAGGCAGCTAGGCAGGCAGACAGACACAGGCAGGCAGACAGACACACACACACAGGCAGGCAGGCTGACCAGGCAGGCAGCTAGACAGGCAGGCAGCTAGACAGGCTGCTCGGTAGGCAGGCAGCAGGGGCCCTAGGGGCTCCAATCAGCTCCTGAATAATTTATAAAGGAAATGAAAGCGCCAAAGTGCTGAAGATGGAGGGAGGAATGGAGGATCTCCTCCCATTATAGACAAGTGATTGGTGAGTAATGGGCAGCGGTGGGACCGTCATTCACACTCACAACGGCTAATTAACTACGCTGTGTCAGTGTGAGAGACAGTGTGTGTGTGTGTGTGTGTGTGTGTGTGTGTGTGAGAGAGAGGGAGAGAAGAGTGTCTCCGAGTACACAGACAAAACGAGTATCGTAACGGATATGGACAATTTTCCAAATATGATTAGGACACAGGTATTTTTTGTAATTATCCGTGATCTGAAAAAAGTAATTTTCAGCTGGCAGCACACATCTCTCTTTCACTCAAACAGTGTGAAGGGCTGTGTGCTCCAAACAACTATTGGCTAGTTCATCTGTCTGTAAAGAAACAGGCGGGGTATCGGTTGAGCCAGCTGCAACGATTGGATTAGAATTAGCCGCTCTCCCTCTGCTCTCATTTCACCACATATAAAAACACGCGGTTCTGTTTCACTCAATCGCAGTCACCCGTCTCAGGGCACAAGTCTCCCCTTCTCTAAACATTGTGTATGAATCCGAATCCGTAGCTAGTCATTGTTGTTCAATCTAGTTATTTCCTGTTGACTTTGCTGAGGTGATATGGCCGTTTTGTCTGTCTACGTGGCGTTGTTTAGTATGCCCACTGTCTGTCCGTATAATTATTCCATTGCTGACAACATCTGTCGTTATATCGTGATCCAAACCCATGCTTGCTTGCTATTATTATTTATTCTCGCCCAGGCATGTTTACCAAGTGACATATCATTAGAAAATAAAATGACAAATGTAGTTTATTTTTAATATACAAATGTTGCGGCATAAGTGTCAGTAGAGAGAAGTTTTGCTCCTCTCGAAAGTGAAACAGTATACGAATTAGCCTACCTTCATTTAAATCTGTGTCTGGAATAAATGCAGACACTAGTAGCCAGCCATGCATTAGGGTATTTATTAGCCTATTTCGTTTATAATTGAATAGGACTAAAGTAAGTTTTCATCTGTCGGGTCGTCTAAAAATGTGTGTCAATGAGTGAAGGAACACAACGATACGCTCTGAGCGATAGCGCAGTAATGTGCACTTGAGGTTTAGACTTTACCAGCATTTAAAGAGCACGTCTGGGTTTTCCGATCAAGAGTAAATCTGATTCCGAGTATCAAGTGTGATAAAACGGATACGATCGGCACACCCCTAGTGTCTCTGTATGTGTGTGAGTGTGTGCAAATGGGTGTGGCTTTGTGTGTGTTGTGCGTCTGTGCGAGTGTGTGCATCTTCTAAACTGCCTGTAAGACCTGACTACCAGTGAGTGATGGCCAGCCAGCCAAAGGACCACCTCTGACACACTGTGACTGATGGAGAGTGCTGAGCAGGCAACCTAGCTAGCTAACTACCTCATTCCCCACCTCAGGTGACCTGGGCCTCTAAAGTCTACACAGGGGTCCTTCTTGGGCCAGAGGCGGGGGGTTGCTATGGCGACAAGTCACTCAGGCCCGAGGTCGAGGTAGAGGTTGAGGTGGATCAGGTGGTCTCCTGTGCCGTTTTTTAAATGGTGTCGCCGCGTGGGGTGAATGGATATATGGGAATGGATGGATGGCCTGGCCTGGCTAGAGGAGGGTTAGAGTAGTGGCCTGGAGCTGTGACAAGACAGAGACTGAAAGGGGGATAGGGTTAGAGGGGTGAAGAACAAGACAATGGAGAAGAGCACTGACCGCCACAACTGGCTCACAACATGGACTGACTGCATGTAGGTGCCAAATAACATACACTGAATCAACATACGAAGGTTTGCGGCAGACAACATATGACAAGAGGTCTGTGACCTTTTCCAAGCCGAAAAAGTATGCAATAGCCTACCATTTGTTACTAAATAATAAGCATCAACTTTCACAATGCCGATCCCTTGTCACAGATATACCTGTAACCAACTAAGACGGTCCAGCAGAGACCTTGACCTGACCTCAGTCCAAACATCCCCCCCCCCCCCCCCAACCGCAAACAGACATCAAGACAACAACTTAACTGGAAAAGCGTTGTGATCACACTCCCATGTGAGTGTGCTCCACTTTCTCCTCCACTCCCTCTGCTCCAAAACATGTTGCAGCACCTCCTCTTCCTCCAGCCTCCTCTGCCACGACACGCGACACATCATCCTGGGCCAGAGCGATGGAAATATCGGGGAAAAAACGCGACGCTGGCCATCCGGATCCCTCCGCTCTGGGTACCTGTTCACTGCCTCATTCCACAGCACGTTTATATCGGCGCCACCTACTGCGTTCTGCTAAGCCCCCCGAACCATGTCGCCCAATTAGTTCCGTGAAGGTGATACAATGTTCTTTCTGTTCTCCAAATGTGGCCAGCATGTGGCTCTCGTGGGGTTAATACTCTGTCTGCTTCTTTCTTTCTTTCTCTCTCTCTCTGTCTCTCACACACAAACCACATTCTAACAGGCATCAGCCCTAACACAGGATGGTTTAAACAGCCAATCCAAGACTGGAAAACTCCCTGCAGACCCCTCCTCTTATGGCTTCATCCCTCGCTCGCTCGCTCCCTCCCTAACTTTGTCTCTCTCTCTCTCTCTCTCCCCCTCCCTCCCTCCCTTAGTCTCGCTCCCTCTTTCTCGGTGCACCCCTCCTCCTGGGTGTCTGGGAGATTCATCAATCACCTCTGCTGACTGTTGGGCCATGAAATTAGAATCAGGGAGAGGAGAACCCCCCCCCCCCCCCCACCCCACCCTCCGTCGACCGGGGGGCGCCGGGCGAGGCCACTGGGAGCAATAATGTCACAACCATGAGCACCCCGGCACTGTAACTGAGATAACAGAGACATCAATGACATCACACACACTATTGAACGTCCCTCAAGTCCTAACACAGACCAACCCGTCTTGTGACTAACATATTGGTGGCAGGTGTGGGGGAATGTGTCCCATATGGACAGAAAGAGAGAGAGAGATGAGGGTGGGAGGGGGAGAAGGAGAGAGGAAGGGTGTTTATGTTTTTCTGATGACCTAAACAGGTCAAAGTGGTGTCCTCATCCTATGACATCACGATGTGTTGACAAACTGCATGACAGACTTGACAGGCTTAATGATGATGAGTGAGGACCTTAGTGAAACCATGCGTGACAAGGGTTAACAAACAGGTGTCTAAATGAACACGAATTGGACGATATCGTCACTTAATTAATTGTTCTACTGATGTTGGCGAATATCAGTGCAAAGGATGAAACTCCTCAAATCCACCTTAACTCCCAAAATTAAAACAAACAGTCCACTCACGTCTTGTAGCAGTTTCTCCAAGTTCTCCTGCAGCTCGTAAAAGTAGTGTGAGGTGATGCAACCCTCGCGGCTTTTATCCAGGCAGTCTCTGGACAGCTCTATGACCTGGTGGTGGATGAAGCTGAGGACCCCGTCGGCCAGGGGCATCACCTTGTCAGGAGCCGAGGACGATAGGAAGTCAGCCAGACGGTCCTCCATCTGAGCCGTGGCCTGGGGACGAGAGGGGGAGAGTTGACTCACATATGCTCACCTTCCAGACAGCTCATAGGGAGCTTTATTACAATGGCAAAGCTCATTGAAGGACTGTCGTGAATTGGTTAAGATTTTAGTTCTAGGTATTTCATTTCTGAATGTATTAATGTCAACTAAGTCATAATAAACAAATGTTAAGACTGATATGAACGAATCATTGTTATGGGAAGGTACCTTGGGAAAGCGCTCCTTGTAGACATGGTTCATCATGACGATCTCATGGTCAAAGGAAATGGGTGAGCGACCAGGGCTGAAAAAAGACAAACATACAGAGATATGAGTGGAGAACTAAGAGACTGTAGCTTGGCGGTCTGGTCTACACCAGTCCAGAGAGACTGTAACTTGGTGGTCTGGTCTACAACAGTCCTGAGAGACGGTAAATTGGTGGTCTGCTCTACATCAGTCCAGAGAGACTGTAGCTTGGTGGTCAGTCTACAACATTCCAGAGAGACTGTAGCTTGGCGGTGTGATTTACACCAGTCCAGAGAGACTGTAGCTTGGCGGTGTGATTTACACCAGTCCAGAGAGACTGTAGCTTAGCGGTGTGATTTACACCAGTCCAGAGAGACTGTAGCTTGGCGGTCTAGACTACACCAGTCCAGAGAGACGTAAGCTTGGTGGTCTGGTGTGCACCAGTCCAGAGAGACTGTAGCTTGGTGGTCTGGTCTACACCAGTCCGGAGAGACTGTAGCTTGGCGGTCTGGTCTACACCAGTCCAGAGAGACTGTAGCTTGGCAGTGTGATTTACACCAGTCCAGAGAGACTGTAGCTTGGCGGTCTAGACTACACCAGTCCAGAGAGACTGTAGCTTGGCGGTCTGGTCTACACCAGTCCGGAGAGATTGTAGCTTGGTGGTCTGGTTGACACCAGCCCAGAGTGACTGTAGCTTGGGGGTCTAGACTACACTTGCTGGTCTGGTCTACCCCAGTCCAGAGAGACTGTAGCTTGGCGGTCTAGACTACACCAGTCCAGAGAGACGTAAGCTTGGTGGTCTGTTGTGCACCAGTCCAGAGATACTGTAGCTTAGTGGTCTAGACTACACCAGTCCAGAGAGACTGTAGCTTGGCGGTCTGGTCTACACCAGTCCGGGGAGATTGTGGCTTGGTGTTCTGATTTACACAAGTCCAGAGAGACTGTAGCTTGGTGGTCTGGTCTACACCAGCCCAGAGAGACTGTAGCTTGGGGGTCTAGACTACACTTGGTGGTCTGGTCTACACCAGTCCAGAGAGACTGTGGCTTGGCGGTCTGGTTTACACCAGTCCAGAGAGACTGTAGCTTGGGGGTCTAGACTACACTTGGTGGTCTGGTCTACACCAGTCCAGAGAGACTGTAGCTTGGCGGTCTGGTTTACACCAGTCCAGAGAGACTGTAACTTGGCGGTCTAGACTACACCAGTCCAGAGAGACTGTAGCTTGGCGGTCTGGTCTACACCAGTCCGGAGAGATTGTGGCTTGGTGTTCTGATTTACACAAGTCCAGAGAGACTGTAGCTTGGTGGTCTGGTCTACACCAGCCCAGAGAGACTGTAGCTTGGGGCTCTAGACTACACTTGGTGGTCTGGTCTACACCAGTCCAGAGAGACTGTAGCTTGGCGGTCTGGTTTACACCAGTCCAGAGAGACTGTAGCTTGGGAGTCTAGTTTACATAAGTCCAGAGAGACTGTAGCTTGGCGGTCTGGTTTACACCAGTCCAGAGAGACTGTAGCTTGGGAGTCTAGTTTACATAAGTCCAGAGAGACTAGTATACTGCATGGTAGTAGGGTTCTGTATTTTTCAGTATCCCTGAGCTGCAGTACAGCATGACAGAAGTGAGCTCCAAGTCCCAAGGCACCAGTAGAGGGATACTGTGGATGGAGGGTCAGGTCAGACAGAGAGGGCATGAGATACATTGAAGAGGATGACAGCTCTTAGGTCAGAAACACAGACATGGACATACATGGCTGCACACATACTGTATGTCACACACACATGAAGAGCTGATGGCTCTTGAGACCAGGCAGGGGATGTGTGCGTTATGTTCCTGACAGTGTGTCTGAGAGTCAGTCTGAGGACCCTATCTGTCTGTCAGGACTTCATCGAGGATTTCATACTGGTGGATGTCTATGGCTGGAAAGGTCAGTTCCCTGGGGAGCGTGATGTGTAGCGGTGATGGCTCATTTAGTCTGTGTGCATCAGCCCCTTCCTCTCTCTCTCTCCATCTCGCTCGCCACATCAAAAGTCTGGCTAGCAGGAACAAATGGAGACAGCCATGACCTTTCT
The DNA here is from genome assembly GCF_057628025.1 of Oncorhynchus mykiss. NCBI lineage: Eukaryota > Metazoa > Chordata > Actinopteri > Salmoniformes > Salmonidae > Oncorhynchus > Oncorhynchus mykiss. The sequence goes on from NC_143025.1 coordinate 42,489,689, forward strand.
GTCTCTCACTCACACCACCACAGCAGAGAATAAACTGGGGGTTCTGTCTGAAGCAATGAGGCGACAATGAGATTCCCTTCTGAGACATGGTGTGTGAGAGAGAGAGAGAGAGAGAGAGAGAGAGAGAGAGAGAGAGAGAGAGAGAGAGAGAGAGAGAGAGAGAGAGAGAGAGAGAGAGAGAGAGAGAGAGAGAGAGAGAGAGAGAGAGAGAGAGAGAGAGAGAGAGAGAGAGAGAGAGAGAGAGAGAGAGAGAGAGAGAGAGAGAGAGAGAGAGAGAGAGAGAGAGAGAGAAGAGAGAGAGAGAGAGAGAGAGAGAGAGAGAGAGAGAGAGAGAGAGAGAGAGAGAGAGAGAGAGAGAGAGAGAGAGAGAGAGAGAGAGAGAGAGAGAGAGAGAGAGAGAGAGAGAGAGAGAGAGAGAGAGAGAGAGAGAGAGAGAGAGAGAGAGAGAGAGAGAGAGAGAGAGAGACAGACAGACAGACAGACAGACAGACAGACAGACAGACAGACAGACAGACAGACAGACAGACAGACAGACAGACAGACAGACAGACAGACAGACAGACAGACAGACAGACAGACAGACAGACAGACAGACAGACAGACAGACAGACAGACAGACAGACAGACAGACAGACAGACAGACAGACAGACAGACAGACAGACAGACAGACAGACAGACAGACAGACAGACAGACAGACAGACAGACAGACAGACAGACAGACAGACAGACAGACAGACAGACAGACAGACAGACAGACAGACAGACAGACAGACAGACAGACAGACAGACAGACAGACAGACAGACAGACAGACAGACAGACAGACAGACAGACAGACAGACAGACAGACAGACAGACAGACAGACAGACAGACAGACAGACAGACAGACAGACAGACAGACAGACAGACAGACAGACAGACAGACAGACAGACAGACAGACAGACAGACAGACAGACAGACAGACAGACAGACAGACAGACAGACAGACAGACAGATTCCAATCTGAGCGGCTGTGTTATATAGCATTGTATTGGAAGCGGTGGGGGAATGTGTGGCCGGCACAAAATTGAATTTGGGGTCCACAGATGTGACTGTTTGTGTGAGTCATCTGTGTGTCGTGTGGTCATGTGACCAGGGGGATGAGGTATTGCCTATCGTCCTCCACCGACAGCTCGCTCATCTTATGAACCATTCTGTTGCCTATTACCCAGCATAATTGAATGAGATCACACTGAATGTGACATATGAGGTCAACCTCACAGGAGCTGTTTATCATCATCTTAACACTCTTGCTGGAAGGTGAGCTTCTCAGAACATATTCGAATATCCTCTGCTTCTCTTACACACGCCTAACATACTAATTTAGTAGAACTGTCTGCTTATAAAATAAAATTTTATGCCAGTCATCTTCACGAACCGAGAGGAGAAACGTTCTCAGCTCTGAGTCCTGCCACACACCACTGTTCTTTTTTTATTTTTTAATTTTTTTAATCACTCAGAAATACAATCATAGCCATGTCACTGCTGCCACAGCAACCAAAAGGTTAGCTCCGACAGAGATTGATGCACAGTGGCTGCTTCATAAATACTCAAATATTTTAAGGATATTTTCCTTTGTCTGTGAGTGGAGTTGCTTTGAGTGATATGTGACTTTATTGAATAAGCCTCACATTCAAACGAGCTGCTAATAGAATCATTAAGGTCCTGAGAATGACTAACATCAGACTGACAGCCCAGAAAAATATGTTCATAAGTCATTTGAGAAAACGACCTTGAACACAGACTCAAATTATACTTGTGGGGGGGGGGGGGGAGGTTTTGGATCTACAGTATAAGCCTGTGTGTTAATAGGCTGAGAAGATCTTTGAAATAAACTTGAACTTTGAAGACCGTTGAAGCCTGTTGTCGCTATTCATTTATATACTGCAGCACAATACCATTTCTCTTAAAGGATTAGCGTTTTAGAAACGGGTGAATTGGCAGTGTGAGCTTTTTAAACACTGACGTCAGATTACGTGAAAAGGGTGCTCAAGAGAAAAAGGTAGAGGATGATGAAGAGGATAAATGAAGTGAATCAGAGCGAGAGAGAGAAGAGAGAGAGAGAGAGAGAATAACATTGCCCCAACACCGGTGAGGCATGCGACTGGGGAAATGAAGGACCTAATTGACCGTGACGGAGAAGAGGCTGGGCAGGGAGGGGTGTGTGTGTGTGTGAGGGGCAGGGGGGTGTATGTACAGTGCCTTGCAAAAGTATTCATCCCCCTTGGCGTTTTTCCTATTTTGTGACATTACAACCTCTAATTTAATAAATTGATTTTTATTTGGATTTCATGTAATGGGCATGCACAAAATAGTCCAAATTGGTGAAGTGGAATGAAAAAAATAACTGAAAATTGGTGCGTACATATGTACTCACCCCCTTTGCTATGAAGCCCCTAAATAAGATCTAGTGCAGCCAATAACCTTCAGATGTCACATAATTAGTGAATTAAAGTCCACCTGTGTGCAATCTAAGTGTCACATGATCTGTCACATGATCTCAGTATATATATATATATATATATATATATATATATACACCTGTTCTGAATGGCCCCAGAGTCTGCAACAACACTAAGCAAGGGGCACCACCAAGCAAGTGGCACCATGAAGACCAAGGAGCTCTCCAAACAGGTCAGGGACATAGTTGTGGAGAAGTACAGATCAGGGTTGAGTTATAAAAACTATCAGAAACTTTGAACATCCCATGGAGCACTATTAAATCCATTATAAAAAAATGGAAAGAATATGGCATCACAACAAACCTGAGAGAGGGCCGCCCAACAAAACTCAAGGACCAGGCAAGGAGAGCATTAATCAGAGAGGCAACAAAGAGACCAAAGATAACCCTGAAGGAGCTGCAAAGCTCCACAGCGGAGATTGGAGTACCTGTCCATAGGACCACTCTAAGCCGTACACTCCACAGAGCTGGGCTTTACAGAAGAGTGGCCAGAAAAAAAGCCATTGCTAAAAGTAATAAATAAGCAAACACGTTTGGTGTTTGCCAAAAGGCATGTGGGAGAGTCCCCAAACATATGGAAGAAGGTACTCTGGTCAGATGAGACTAAAATTGAGCTTTGGAGGTTCTGTCACACCCTGACCTTATTTATCTTTGTTTTCTTTATTATTTTGGTTAGATCAGGGTGTGATGAGGGTGGTATGTGTGTTTTTGTCTTGTCTAGGGTTTTTTGTATATCTATGGGGTTTTGGGATTGTCTAGGTAAATGTAGGTCTATGGTGGCCTGAATTGGTTCCCAATCAGAGACAGCTGTTTATCGTTGTCTCTGATTGGGGATCCTATTTAGGTTGCCATTTTCCATTTTGGTTTGTGGGTGATTGTCTATGTGTAGTTGCCTGTCAGCACTCGTTATTAGCGGCACGGTCGTTTTGTTACATGGTTAGTTTGTTTAGTGTTCTTCGTAAATAAAGAAGAATGTATTCAAATCACGCTGCGCCTTGGTCTCCTCGTTATGACGAACGTGACAGGTTCACCTTCCATGACCCTAAGCATACTGCTAAAGCACCACTTGAGTGGTTTTAAGGGAAAACATTTAAATGTCTTGAAATGGCCTAGTCAAAGCCCAGACCTCAATCCAATTGAGAACCTGTGGTATGACTTAAAGATTGCTGTACACCAGCGGAACCCATCCAACTTGAAGGAGCAGGAGCAGGATGCCTTGAAGAATGGGCAAAAATCCCAGTGGCTAGATGTGCCAAGCTTATAGAGACATACCCCAAGAGACTTGCAGCTGTAATTGCTGCAAAAGGTTGCTCTACAAAGTATTGCTTTGGGGGGGTGAATAGTTATGCACTCTCAAGTTCTGTTTTTTTTTGTCTTATTTCTTGTTTGCTTCACAATAAAACACATTTTGCATCTTCAAAGTGGTAGACATGTTGTGTAAATCAAATGATACAAAACCCCAAACATTTTTAATTCCAGGTTGTAAGGCAACAAAATAGGAAAAATGCCAAGGGGGGTGAATACTCTCACAAGCCACTGTATGTTTGTGTGTGTGAGCACCTCAGAGCCCCATTCGATGAGACGCTAATGACATGGGTAATACATTCAACAAGGTGACACCCAAAATGAAGGGCTGAGCTGCTGAGGGAAGGGTAGAAGTGTTTAATTAAATACACCATCTGTGACTGTGTGTGTGTGTGACTGTCTCTGTGTCTGTCTGTGAGGCTCTGTGCTGCTCATTAAAACAGGACCCACCACTGGATATGACAAGCCTATGATGGATGAACATGTTGAGATTATTTCTACAACTCCAGAAGAATGAGTTGGAAGAGAAAGAAAGAGAGAAAAAACAGAGGAAGAGGTAGAGAGAGAGGAAGGACATGAGAATAAGCACTGCAGTCATCACTCTCAGCATGGCTGATAATAAGGCCATGAAATTAACATATGATTGCTTCTTTCTTTAATCTTAATTAGCTTGTCTGAGACTCAGCTTTCTCCCTCCCTCCCGTGCTTTCCCTAAGAAAGTTCATCTTTCCCTTTCAAGACGATTCGATACGGATCTAGATACATGGGCTCTGATAAAATACAGGAACGATACGTTATAGTCTGAAATGATTCGGTTCGATGAGATACGATTCGATGCAGTAACATTTGACGCACAAACACATGAGTTTTCCATTCTAAATTAAAATTAGCTGCTGAGCTGGATCTGTCTGAGCTGACTTCTGTGTGTGTGTGTGTCTATGGTGTATGTGCTATCTAGGCACCTTAGCTGAGCCATAAAGGAGACTAGGCATCTACCACCCTACTATCACAGAGGGGGGGGGGGGGGTGTAGCCCCTCCACACACACACTTTGGTTCTGAAATCACCATGAACCACTAACTAACTTGTCATTTTTGCAGATTAAGTGTTTGGGTTAGTAATGTATCAATATTATAATTATAATTAATTATAATTATAAAAATTAGCTATGACATAGCCAATGAATACCAGTCAAAGGTTTGGACACTTATTTAAGGCCTTTTCTTTATTTTTACTATTTTCTGCATTGAAGACATCAAAACTATGAAATAACACATATAGAATCATGTAGTAACCAAAATATATGTTATATTTGAGATTCTGCAAAGTAGCCACCATTTGCATTGATGACAGCTTTCCACACTCTTGGCATTCTCTCAACCAGCTTCATGAGGTAGACACCTGTAATGCTTTTCCAACAGTCTTGCTTTTCCTTCACTCTGAGGTCCAACTCATCCCAAACCATCTCAATTGGGTTGAGGTCGGGTGAGTGTGGAAGCCAGGTAATCTGATGCAGCACTCCATCACCCAATTCAATTCAAGGTGCTTTATTGGCATGGGAAACATTTGTTAACATTGCCAAAGCAAGTGAAGTAGATCATATACAAAAGTGAAATAAACAATAAAAATGAACAGTAAACATTACACTCACAGAAGTTCCAAAATAATAAAGACATTGCAAATGTCATCTTATGTATATATACAGTGTTGTAACGATGTGCAAATGGTTAAAGTGCAAAAGGGAAAATAAATAAACATAAATATGGGTTGTATTTACAATGGTATTTGTTCTTCACCGGTTTCCCTTTTCTTGTGGCAACAGGTCACAAATATTGCAGCTGTAATGGCACACTGTGGTATTTTACCCAGTAGATATGGGAGTTAATCAAAATCGGGTTTGTTTTTAAATTCTTTGTGGTTCTGTGAAATCTGAGGAAGATATGTCTCTCTAATATGGTCATTCATTTGGCAGGAGGCTAGGAAGTGCAGCTCAGTTACCACCTCATTTTGTGGGCAGTGTGCACATAGTCTGTCTTCTCTTGAGAGCCAGGTCTGCCTACGGCGGCCTTTCTCAATAGCAAGGCTATGCTCACTGAGTCTACATACAGTGGGGCAAAAAAGTATTTAGTCAGCCACCAATTGTGCAAGTTCTCCCACTTAAAAAGATGAGAGAGGCCTGTAATTTTCATCATAGGTACACTTCAACTATGACAGACAAAATGAGAAAAAGAAATCCAGAAAATCACATTGTAGGATTTTCTATGAATTTATTTGCAAATTATGGTGGAAAATAGTATTTGGTCACCTACAAACAAGCTAGATTTCTGGCTCTCACAGACCTGTAACTTCTTATTTAAGAGGCTCCTCTGTCTTCCACTTGTTACCTGTATTAATGGCACCTGTTTGAACTTGTTATCAGTATAAAAGACACTTGTCCACAACCTCAAACAGTCACACTCCAAACTCCACTATGGCCAAGACCAAAGAGCTGTCAAAGGACACCAGAAACAAAATTGTAGACCTGCACCAGGCTGGGAAGACTGAATCTGCAATAGGTAAGCAGCTTGGTTTGAAGAAATCAACTGTGGGAGCAATTATTAGGAAATGGAATATATACAAGACCACTGATAATCTCCCTCAATCTGGGGCTCCATGCAAGATCTCACCCTGTGGGGCCAAAATGATCACAAGAACGGTGAGCAAAAATCCCAGAACCACACGGGGGGGACCTAGTGAATGACCTGCAGAGAGCTGGGACCAAAGTAACAAAGCCTACCATCAGTAACACACTACGCCGCCAGGGACTCAAATCCTGCAGTGCCAGACGTGTCCCCCAGCTTAAGCCAGTACATGTCCAGGCCCGTCTGAAGTTTGCTAGAGAGCATTTGGATGATCCAGAAGAAGATTGGGAGAATGTCATATGGTCAGATGAAACCAAAATATAACTTTTTGGTAAAAACTCAACTCGTTGTGTTTGGAGGACAAAGAATGCTGAGTTGCATGCAAAGAACACCATACCTACTGTGAAGCATGGGGGTGGAAACATCATGCTTTGGGGCTGTTTTTCTGCAAAGGGACCAGGACAACTGATCTGTGTAAAGGAAAGAATGAATGGGGCCATGTATCGTGAGATTTTGAGTGAAAACCTCCTTCTATCAGCAATGGCATTGAAGATGAAACGTGGCTGGGTCTTTCAGCATGACAATGATCCCAAACATTGATCTGTTTGTGTTCGGAACAGCTTGCTTAGGTGACTCTTCTCCAGGTTCATCTCTCTGTAGGTGATGGCTTTGTTATGGAATGTTTGGGAATCGCTTCCTTTTAGGTGGTTGTAGAATTTAGCAGCTCTTTTCTGAATTTTGATAATTAGCGGGTATCGGCATAATTCTGCTCTGCATGCATTATTTGGTGTTTGACGTTGTACACAGAGGATATTTTTGCAGAATTCTGCAGGCAGAGCCTCAATTTGGTGTTTATCCCATTTTTTAAATTCTTGGTTGGTGAGTGGGCCCCAGACCTCACAACCATAAAGGGTAATGGGTTCCATAACTGATTCAAGTATTTTTAGCCAGATCCTAATTGGTAGGTTGAATTTTATGTTCCTTTTGATGGCATAGAATGCCCTTCTTGCCTTGTCTCTCAGATCGTTTACAGCTTTGTGGAAGTTACCTATAGCGCTGATGTTTAGGCCATGGTTTGTATAGTTTTTTTGCTTGCTCTAGGGCAATGGTGCCTAGATGGAATTTGTATTTGTGGTCCTGGCGACTGGACCTTTTTTGGCACATCATTATTTTGAGATTTACTGTCAGGGCCCAGGTCTGGCAGAATATGTGCAGAAGATCTAGGTGCTGCTGTAGGCCTTCCTTGGTTGGTGACAGAAGCACCAGATCAAACAGTAGGCATTTTACTTCAGATTCTAGTAGGGTGAGGCCGGTTGCTGCAGACAGTTCTAGTGCTCTCGCCAACTCAATGATATACAGTATATGTTGAAAAGGGTGGGGCTCACTCTCCTTCTTGGTCAAATAGCCCTTACACATCCTGGAGGTGTGTTCTATCTGCCATCACTTCATATTTCAGCATGATAATGCATGCCCCAATGTCTCAAGGGTCTGTACACAATTTTTGGAAGCTATAAATGTGCCAGTTCTTCCATGGCCTGCGTACTAACCAGACATGTCACCCGTTGATGTCACGACTTCTGCCGAAGTCGAAGCCTCTCCCTCTCTCTCTCTGTTCGGGCGGTGCTCGGCGGTCGACGTCACCGGTCTTCTTGCCATCATTGATCCATTTTTCATATTCCATTGGTTTTGTCTTGTTTTCATACACACCTAGTTTCAATCCCATTCATTACCTGTTGTGTATTTAACCCTCTGTTTTCCCTCATGTCTTTGTCAGAGATTGTTTTATGTTCAGTATTCATGTTTTGTATTTTGGTGCCACGACGGGTCCTCATACCCACTTTGTTTCATTGTATTTCATGGTTTTGGAGTGTTTTAAGTTATTAAACTACTCCATTCCACCAAGTTTTTATTCTCCTGCGCCTGACTTCTCTGCCACCTATACACATGACTATGACAGTTGAGCATGTTTGGGATGCTCTGGATAGACAGCATGTTCCAGTTCCCGCCGATATCCAACAACTTCCCACAGCTATTGAAGAGGAGTGGCACAACATCCCGCAGGCCACAATCAACAGCCTGAGGCAAATGGTGGTCACACCAGATACTGATTTTCTGATCAACACCCCTACCAACAGATGCATATTTGTATTCCCAGTCATGTGAAATCCATAAATGTATTTCAATTGAATTAATTGAATGATATATGAACTGTAACAGTAAAATCTTTGAAATTGTCGCATGTTGCGTTTATATTTTTATTCCGTATACATACAGTATTTTGTCAACTAATAAAGCCAAATATCACGCAGGCCATTTTAGCATTTGAATGCTGAAGGTACAGCAAGATCAAGAACAGGCCGGCCTACCGTGCGTTGGTCAGGGTGCGAAGCTGGGCACAGAGTGCAGTTTAACTAGGCTACTGATATTGGCTGGGGTTGTAGCACAGTTACATGCAGTTTGGCACTGAAGGGAAGGACACATCAGTTGTCCTATTTTCGAAAGGTAGAAAGAATGTAATATAAGCTAAAAGAATGTGTGAACCGGCGAGTTGTAACGTTTGAATCGATTTTCTGACCCGTTGTAGTGGCAAAACGTCATTCAGGGTTTTGAGCGCCACCTGCATGTTATTTTGCCATTAATACGTGTCACATATCAGTTTGCAAACAATGTCCCCAAAAAATAATTGGAGCAACATCCAAACATGGTCTCTTTTTTGCTTTCTTGAGTAAGGCAGCTCCAAAATGCAGGTGTTTCAGCCCAGCGCAGTGCTTTCTGTGGTGGTGGGGCAGCCAGCATAAAATACAGAGTGTAGGTTGACAAAATATGCCCACAAATTGTGTGCTGCTGCATAAATGATGTAATATGCCAGGGAGATATGCATACTGTAGCTAAGAAAGTAATACTAAGTGTATGTTGTGTAGTAAGCTGCAAGTAGCCCATGTGCCTCACCCTAATCATTTGGCCCCTTTCCCCCTTATAACTTAGCCTAGTGTTCTGATATGGTGGTGCACATGTAGCCTTTAGCCTGTTTTAGGAATTATATCACTGTACAAATAGTTATATTGATTACGTCCATCTTAGCTTGCTCATTAAAATGTCTTACTCGAAATTACGGATTACCTCATCCACTCATTGTTCCCTTTTTCCATAGTTTGTACGTCTCAATTGTCAGAAGAAACTACATTTGTTTATGAAAGTCAGCCATATCAGGTGGCAGTGTAGTGGTGTAGCAGTGTTAAGAATTCACAACAGACAGTATCTGCTGTATAGACTGTTCTCATTGTTTAGAAACCCACACCCAAGCCATCTCTCCCTGGTACCTTCCAGTCAAACCATAGCCATCTCCCTCACATGAATGAATGCGGCCTAAGGCATCATAAATCTACTGTCAGCATTAAGCCCCAGAGGCCCACTCTCAGTTCACACAGACACAATATAGTTTTAAGAACCCCTTATTCTGTTGCATAAAACAATATTTTGATGCAATAACAGTATTATAAAATAATCTTAGAATTTCACCCACAACAACATGCATAAAATAAAAAAAATGGGAATTTTCCCCACCAAGATTTACATGCTAAAATCGTCACTGGATCGATGCATACTTAATTTGGATTGGTTTGGGGTCCGCAGCTCGATGCACTTGTATCTTAAACATTTGAATCAGGGGCCGATGCGTATCGGTGAATTGTTGCATCCCTAGCTTTCTCTCGCTCTTTCACAAGCTCTCCCTCACCTTATCTGCCTTGTAGCACTCTTTCCCTCACCTCATCTGCCTTGTAGCACTCTTTCCCACCCGTTCTCTCTCTTTATTTCTATAGCAATCACCCTCTTTGAAGCTCCTCCATCCTTCTCTCACTATCTCTTTCACCCCCGAAAGCCTCACTCTCCCCTACCATCCTCCCTCTCTCTCTCTCCCCCTACAAATCTCTCTCTCTCTCCATCACTGCCCATCTCTCTCCTTCATCAGATGATTAATCCTTGCTGAGGCATACAGTAAAGTCATACAGCAGGGATAGTCATTTGTAAACGGCTAGTAATGCCTTTCCCTCATACCTCATCTGATATTTATACATCTCATTCCTATAGCCTGAGTGGCAGGCAAGCCCCTTGAGAGCACATTCAGATAGAGATACGGCCTAGTAGGAGGGGAACGGCTAGGCCTCTGTCTCATCGAGTCATCTTAATACTAAACCTCATCTCTCTCTCTCTAAGTGTGAAGTGTATCTCTCATATCATACCAACAGAGCCATTTTCTGTTCTCCATTCATGAGGATAGAGTGAGATGAAAGCAGTGTGTTCTAAATCCACACAGATGAAGGGGACGAGACAAGAAGAGAGGAGAGGAGAGGGGGTGTAGAGATGAGATATGTCTGCTGCTAAGGCAGAAAGTTTGGGACTTTCAGTAGCTAGTCTGTTTGATGTTTAGCTTTTGAAAGGAGGGGTAACTGAATGCAGAGACAGGAGCCAGGGGAGGAGGAGGAGGAGAAGGAAGAAGGGAGGGGATTAAGACTGACAGTTGCAGGTCATAACAGAACAGGGCAGGACAGGGAGGCACAGCTGAACTGCTGATCAGCTGAGATGCCACCAGTTCTGGCACCTCAGAACTCAGAGAACACAGTGTCAGTGACAGATTCACTGAATGAGATAGATACACTATATATACACATAAGTATGTGGACACCCCTTCAAATTTGTTGATTCGGCTATTTCAGCCACACCATTGCTGACAGGTGTCTAAAATCGAGCACACAGCCATGCAATCTCCATAGACAAACATTGGCAGTAGAATGGCCTTACTGAAGAGCACAGTGAATTTCAATGTGGCACCGTCATAGGATGCCACCTTTTCAACAATCAGCTTGTCAAAATTCTGCTCTGCTAGTGCTGTTCCAGTCAACTGTAAGTGCTGTTTTTATGAAGTGGAAACGTCTAGGAGCAACAACGGCTCAGCCGCGAAGTGGTAGGCCACACAAGCTCACAGAACGGGATCGCTGAGTGCTGAAGCTCGTAGTGTGTCCTTGGTTATAACACTCACTATCGAGTTCCAAACTGCCTCTGGAAGCAACATCAGTACAATAACTGTTCATTGGGAGCTTCATGAAATGGGTTTCCATGGCTGTGCAGCAGCGCACAAGTCTAAGATCACCATGCGCAATGCCAAGCATCGGCTGGAGTGGAGTAAAGCTCGTCGCCATTGGAAACGCATTCTCTGGAGTGATGAGTCACGCTTCACCATCTGGCTAGTCCAACGGACAAACCTGGGTTTGACGGATGCCAGGAGAACGCTACCTGCCCGAATGCATAGTTCCAACTGTAAAGTGGGGCTGTTTTTCATGGTTTGGGCTAGGCCCCTTAGTTCCAGTGAAGGGAAATCTTGACACTACAGCATACAATGACATTCTAGAAAATTCTGTGCTTCCAACTTTGTGGCAACAGTTTGGGGAAGGCCCTTTCCTATGTCAGCATGACCAAAGCAAGGTCCATACAGAAATGGTTTGTCGAGATCAGTGTGGAAGAACTTGACTGGTCTGCACAGAGCCCTGACCTTAACCCCATCAAACCCCTTTTGGATGAATTGGAACGCAGACTGCGAGCCAGGCCTAATCGCCAAACATCACTGCCCGACCTCACTAATGCTCTTGTGACTGAATGGAAGCAAGTCCCCGCAGCAATGTTCCAAAATCTAGTGGAAAGCCTTCCCAGAAGAGTGGAGGCTGTTATAGCAACAAAAGGGGGACCAACTCCATTTTAAATGTCCATGACTCTGGAATGAGATGTTCGACAAGGAGGTGTCTACATACTTTTGGTCATGTAGTGTCCATTCTGGCTCCAAAAACTGATAGACACAGAAAAAGTGAGGCCAGTAAGGGACACAAAGAGGGAGGCAGATGGAGAGTGAGCGAGTGAGAAAGAGAGTGAGGTGGAGAGAGACAGAGAAAGAGCAGTGGAGAAAAGCAAGAGTGACAGAGGTAAAGTGAGAGAGAGAGAGAGACAGACAGATAGAGACAGACAGACAGAAAGAGGGACAGGGAGTGATAGCTAACGAGCGAGGAGTCTGAGGCTGAGGGCAGTAGACAGGTGATAGAAGGCTTCTGCTGCCAGCCACCCACACTGAAGAGGTCACAGTCACTCACACCTGCCAGTGATGTGTCAATGAGAAGGGCCTGACCTTTTTGTCTACCAACTACAGGTAGAATACCTTTGTGTCTACGAAAGTTACAGCCTACAGATAGGCCTACTGACAAACAACAGACAGTCATTTAGGTGAGACACTGCAGGAGGATGGCAAAGGGGGGTTTGAGTGGGCACTGGGCATTGTACTGAAGTGTGGGTGTATGAGTCTCTGGCGGATATCCTACCTGAGGCTGCGTGAGCGGGGGCGCATGGGCGAGTGTCGTCCCTCCTCGTCGGTGATGCTCTCGGAGCTGAAGTGCTTGGTGAGGAAGTGCAGCTCGTCCACCGTGGGCTGGAAGGGCAGCTGGTGCAGCTTCTCCTGGGATGAACAGGATGACTGTGAGAAGCAGAGAGGGAGGGATTACAAGGGTAGAAGAGCCGGGCGCTAGTAGCGGCTAACTGCTAGAGGGAGGGAGTACAAGGGCAAAAGAGCCCATTGCTAGCAGCGAGTAACTGGGGCTGGGAATGGTAACTCCTGGCTAGTGGCTATGGTCGTGTGCTCTACACTCAACTGGGCTGTTGCCTTTGAAGAAGAGATAAAAAAAACTGTGATTGAACAAACTCTGGAGAGTTTAAAATTGGGATAACGGTTTGGGATAGCTGCATGATGAGACTAATGATGATTTGAAAAAAGTAGCTTGAAAGGCATGAGCTCTGCTTAGTTTTTTTGCGCAGGCTGTACACATTTCATTAGTCTCTCATTCACAATTTGACAATCACTTGATCATGCCTCGAATTTCACGACGGCATCCCCTATGTGCACCCTAAAAGAATGCATGCCTTTTGCGGCCAGTGGACATTGTGCCCTTGGCCCAGAGTGCAGCGTTGTGCCCTGAAGCTCCTAAGCACCTCTCACTCACATGGCTCTCCATAACGTGATCGGGTCTTTCTCACAGGCAACAAGTGAAGACAGACACATTGGGGACGCAACTGCATATTGAAAATATTGGAAGAACTGTCCGTCCAGATTTACTTTTCGTCAGTCAACAAGATGAGTAGGCCTAACGAACAGGAAAAGCACTAGCCTATGTCAATCTACCATCCCCCATAGTACAAAAGTACAAAAAATACATTCTGTATGCATGCACACACACCAAGGTACAGTACATTCAGAAAGTATTCAGACCCCTTCACTTTTTCCACATTTTGTTACGTAACAACCTTATTCTAAAATGGAATAAATACATATCCCCATTAATCTACAATCTACAAAATACCTCATAATGACAAAATGAAACCAGGTTTATAAAAAAATATTTTAAATAAAAAACAGAAATACCTTATTTTGTATTTAGAACCTTTGCTATGGGACTCAAAATTGAGCTCAGCTGCATCCTGTTTCCATTGATCATCCTTGAGATGTTTCTACAACTGGATTGGACTCCACCTGTGGTAAATTCAATTAATTGGACATGATTTGGAAAGGCACTCACCTATTTATATAAAAGGTCCCACAGTTGACAGTGCATGTCAGAGAAAAAAAAACAATCCATGAGGTCGAAGGAATTGTCCGTAGAGCTCCAAGACAGGATTGTGTAAAGGATTGTGCATCATTGAAAGTCCACCAAAACATAGTGGCCTCCATCATTATTAAATGGAAGAAGTTTGGAACCACCATGACTCTTCCTAGAGCTGACCGCCTGGCCAAATTGAGCAATCAAGGGAGAAGGGCCTTGGTCAGTGATGTGACCAAGAACCCGACGGTCATTCTGACAGAGCTCCAGAGTTCCTCTGTGGAGATGGGAGAACCTTCCAGAAGGACAACCATCTCTGCACGACTCCACCAATCAGGCCTTTATGGTAGAGTGGCCAGAAGGAAGCCACTCCTCAGTAAAAGGCACACACAGCCCGTTTGGAGTTTGCCAAAAGGCACCTAAAGGACTATCAGACCATGAGAAACAAGATGCTCTTGTCTGATGAAACCAAGAATGAACTCTTTGGCCTGAATGCCAATCGTCACGTCTGGAAGAAACCTGGCACCATCCCTACGGTGAAGCATGATGGTGGCAGCGTCATGCTGTGGGGATGTATTTGAGCGGAAGGGACTGGGAGAGTAATCAGAATCGAGGGAAAGATGAATGAAGCAAAGTACAAAGAAATCCCTGATGGAAACCTGCTCCAGAGCACTTAGGGCCTCAGACTGGGGCGAAGGTTCACCTTCCAACAGGACAACGACTCTAAACACACAGCAAAGACAACGCTGGAGTGGCTTCGGGACAAGTCTCTGAATATCCTTGAGTGGCCCAGCCAGAGCCAAAACTTGAACCCAATCTAACATCTCTGGAGAAACCTGAAAATAGCTGTGCAGCGACGCTCCACATCAAACCTGAGAGGGTTTGAGAGGATCTGCAGAGAAGAAACTCCCCAAATACAGGTGTGCCAAGCTTGTAGCGTCATATTCAAGAAGACTCGAGGCTGTAATCGCTGCCAAAGGTGCTTCAACAAAGTACTGTGTAAAGGGTCTGAATACTTATGTAAAAGTAGTATTTACATTTTACATTTTTTATTCATTTGCAAAAAAATATAAAAACCTGCTTTTGCTGGGTCATTATGGTGCATATTGTGTAGATTTACGAGTGAAGCTGTAACATGACAAGATGTGGAATAAGTCAGGGCGTCTGAATCCTTTCCGAATGCTCTAGTGTTAGGATTTCCATTTGAAATTTGATTTGGTTTAAGTTTTATCATAACATTTGTATAAAATGTAGATATTATTTAGTTTCAGTTTAAGTGTTAGGGACAGAAAGTAGCCTATGCTTGTAGGCTAGGAGCCAATTATGTGCTGTGTAGTTTTTGTTGACGGTGGGCAGTAATGCATAAGGTGATTGGTCAGGTCATAGGTTAGGTAGTGTCAGCAAGATGGTGTAGATGCACAAAGTAAACAGTAGTAATGGGTCAACTTCCATAACAACCAGGAGTGCTGAAGCGAGAGGTTAAACTTCTCCGCTGTTTCGGTCCTGTAGCTACCAGTTGTAGCAGCGTGAAGCGCGTATACATGCACATACTGTATACTCTGTGTGACTGTGTGAGAGCAAAGTCTTGCATCGTGCTCATCTCAGTGGCCACATCTGCCAAGTCGGTGAACACCATTGGTCGCCGCCTTTCAAATTGTGTTGCATGCATAATGGGTTAAAGAATTGTCTGACTTGTGCCTAAATGCCAACTGCATGAACTTTACAAAAATCACAATCAAACGTCATTAAGTTTTGACGGCAAGTTTCTGCAGTTGCTCTTCACCAACTTCACCCTGCAGCCATCACCTGCATTGTGGGAGGCTCTGTTGTCAACCAATCATTAGGGTGTTGGTTTTTGCGAACGTGACCAACGACATAAATGAAACAAGAAACAATTTGACTCAATTTATGTATACAGTAGCTATACATTAGTGGCCAGTTTATTAGGTACACTCATCTAGTCCTGGGTCGGTACCCCTTTGCCTCCAGAACAGCCTGAATTATTCAGGGGATGGAAATGTTGCTCAATTGGTATCAAGGGACATGATTAGAGATGCACCAGCACTACATTTTTGGCCGATACTGATATCCGATATTTTCCTTGCCCCAAAAAATTATACCGATAACCAATATTACATTTTTTAAAATTTTAACACACACACACACACACAAACACGAACGAACGCAGTGGTCTAAGGCCCTACATCTCAGTGCAAGAGGCGTCACTAGAGTCCTTGGTTCGAATCCAGGCTGTATTACATCCGGCCGTGATTGGGAGTCCCGTAGGGCGGCGCACAATTGGCCCAGCGTCGTCTGGGTTTGGCCGGGGTAGGCCGTCATTGTAAATAAGAATTTTACTTGCCTAGTTAAATAAAGGATACACACACCACACTGACCAAAAAGTTATTTTGTTGGCATTTACGTATGTTCCTATTACCAGTAAAACATAATCAAAACCTATTTATTTCACTTACTTGCTGTGCTGTTTCATTGTTCATTTTGTTTAGTCGTTTCATTCTCAACCAGGATTTCATCATGTCAAGCAGTGAAGTTTCAGCTCTGTCTGTCTGTGGCCTCTCTTCCTCGTTGCGAACTGTCGCTGTGTCCGATTCCATCTTGTCCAGCTGTGTATTTAACATTTCACGTAAACCCTGTTTCTTGTCTGCATCAAAGTAGAGGTCCTTGTACATAGCATCGAGCATGGTGGCGACACAGTAAAAAGAGAATGTCACCGAATCGCTTATGCACAGTCTGTCGGCAGTTTTGCTGAGCAGGCGTTTCAATGCCATGACGAAGGGTATCACATCTGCTGCAGGCGCAGTTGGTGAGTTTATTTCTCGAGTCAGTTGTTTGAATGGAGCTTGAAATGGCAGCAGCGGTATGACAACCAGCACATTCATGAGCATGCAATACGACTTTCCTCAGTACGAAATCCTCAACGACCCACTGTGCTGTCAGACTCAGCATGCTCATGGGGCTGATATCGCTGGTCCAAATGTCAGTCGTGAAGTTAATAGCAGTTACTGTGTAACTCCGGTAGGGAAACATCTGAAAAATAGCTCACTTGATAATGTGTACCGGTGTTCGACCAGTCGGCGAAAGCCAACATCACCCACGACAGAGAACGGTTGATTGTCAAGGGCAATGAATTCCATTATCTTGGATTTTGCCTTTGAGTTGTCTTGCTGAAATGTTCTTACTCTTTCAAATGACTGCTCAACTTGTTGACTGCTCGATCTACACAGCAGACATTGTGGGCTAGGTTAGGAATGCTGTGTTGCACCTGTAGCGCTAAATATTACGTGGCGTCCTTACGTCATGTACCTACGTTATATAGGTATACACGTCATCTACCTACGTTATATAGGTATACACGTCATCTACCTACGGTATATAAGTATGCACATCATGTACCTACGTTATATAGGTATGCACATCATGTACCTACGTTATATAGGTATGCACATCATGTACCTACGTTATATAGGTATGCACATCATGTACCCACGTTATAAAGGTATGCACATCATGTACCTACGTTATATAGGTATGCACATCATGTACCCACGTTATAAAGGTATGCACATCATGTACCTACGTTAT
Source organism: Oncorhynchus mykiss (assembly GCF_057628025.1). NCBI lineage: Eukaryota > Metazoa > Chordata > Actinopteri > Salmoniformes > Salmonidae > Oncorhynchus > Oncorhynchus mykiss. The sequence goes on from NC_143025.1 coordinate 42,507,351, forward strand.
ATAGGTATGCACGTCAGCTTTGACATCGGTTTTGCACATCGGCGTTAAACTAGACAACCAATATGTTCACCGATATATCGTGCATCCCTAGACAGGACTGCATGTGGGTTTCTTTTTGTACCATTCTCAGTAAATCCTCAACACTGTTGTGCGTGAAAAGCCCAGGAGGCCCGTCCGTTTCAGGGAAAATAGAACCGGCGTGCCTGTCCCCGACGATCATACCACGCTCAAATTCGCTACGGTCACTCATTTTGACCATTCTAATGTTTAATCAAACAGTAACTGAATGCCTCGATGGCTGACCTTGACGCACACACACACACACACACACACACACTCACCGAGACAGTGGAGCTGGGTGTGTTGGTGCCATATCCAGAGGAGGGCAGTGATGCCAGAGACCAGCGCCTGCCATCCGTCCTGAGAAGGAGATAGAAATGGAGGGAAACAGAGAGAGAGAGAAAGAGAGAGAGATATGGAGGAGCAGAGAGGATGGAACGGATTAATGTCAGACAAGTTACCTGGGTTAACTATGAAAGGTTTGATGGAGCCATGGTACCAAAGTTGTGCTTCTCCGAGCTAGATGTCTGTAAGAACTTGAACACTACAGACAATGTCTGCAAACACAAACACATGCAAGCAAACACACACACACACACTCACTGACACAAACCAATAAACACACACACACACACACCTTCTGCCAAGACGACAACATATAAATGAATATGAGATTAAATGAAATATGTTCTGCAGGAGGGAGTACAGTCCTGGTTATAGGGCAGGTCCATGCAGGTTTGGGATGGCCATACTTGAATTTCAAGCACAATGACCAGGGAGGTTTTCGAATGGTTCACCTAGAAGAGCAACTATCGGTAGATGGGTAAAAAAAATGTATAAAATAGACATTGAATGTCCATTTGAGCATGGTGCAGTTAGTAATTACACTTTGGATGGAAACCGAGGCCAATGGTGACTTTAAAACTGTTATAGAGTTGAATGGCTGTGATAGAAGGTAACAGAGGATGGATCAACAACATTGCAGTTACTCCACAATACTAACATAATATACTGTACCGACGAAACATGCATCCTGTTTGCAATAAGGCACTAAAGTAATACTGCAAAACATGCATCCTGTTTGCAATATGGCACTAAAGTAATACTGCAAAACATGCATCCTGTTTGCAATATGGCACTAAAGTAATACTGCAAAACATGCATCCTGTTTGCAATAAGGTACTAAAGTAATACTGCAAAACATGCATCCTGTTTGCAAGATGGCACTAAAGTAATACTGCAAAACATGCATCCTGTTTGCAATAAGGTACTAAAGTAATACTGCAAAACATGCATCCTGTTTGCAAGATGGCACTAAAGTAATACTGCAAAACATGCATCCTGTTTGCAATATGGCACTAAAGTAATACTGAAAAACAAATGCGGCAAAGAAATGTACTTTTTGTCCTGAAGTACAAAGCGTTACGTTTGGGGCAAATCCAACAACACATTCCTGAGTATCACTCTTCATATCTTCAAGCATGGTTGTGGTTGTATCATGTTATTGGTATGCTTGTCAGTGGCAGGCACTAGGGAGTTTTTCAGGATACAAATAAACAGAATTGAGCTAAGCACAGGCAAAATCCTACAGGAAAACTTGGTTCAGTCTGCTTTCCAACAGACACTGGCAGATAAATTCACCTTTCAGCTGGACAATAACCTAAAACACAAAGCCAAATATACACTGGAGTTGGCTTAACAAAACGACATTGAACGTTCCTAAATGTGGCCTAGTTACAGTTTTGACCTATATCGGCTTGAAAATCTATGGCAAGACTTGAAAATGGCTGTCTAGCAATTATCAACAACCAATTTTACAGAGCTTGAAGAACCTTGTAAAGAATAATGGGCAAATATAGGACAATCTAGGCAAAGCTCTTAGAGACTTACCCAGAAAGACTCACAGCTGTAATTGCTGCCAAAGGCGATTCTAACATATTGAGTCAGAGAGTTGAATACTTATCTAATCAAGATATATTAGTGTTTTATTTTCCATTAATTTACTATTATTATTCAAACATTTTTCTTCCACTTTGACATTAGAGTATTTTGTGTAAATCATTGATAAACAAATTACATTAAATCCATTTTAATCCCACTTTGTAACACAACAAAATGTGAAAGGGGTGTGAATACTTTCTGAAGGCACTGTAGAGGTCACAAAGCATCTCAGAGTAGGAGTGCTGATCTAGGATCAGATTTGCTTTTTAGATCATAATGAATTAGTTTATATGGACAGAGTCTAGATCAGCACTCATACTCTGAGATGCTTTGTGAATACGGGCCTTGGTGTTTCCATTCAGGGCAGAGGACAGGAGATAGAGGAGAAGGTTAGGGGGTGGAGGTAAAAGGTTAAAGGTGAGAAGTTACCTGTCAGCCCTGTGTCCGTGACTGTGTGGGAGAGAGGATAGTGCTACATGTGTTCTTGTAATGAGCACTGCAGAACCATTTTTTTGCAGATCTCATCCTGCATTATGACACTTCACCACTGGGTGGCACTGTTGCTTCAGGTTAATTTCTCTGTCTCCTGTGTCACCTGATTTATTGAGGTTCAGGGCAGAAGAAGTGGTATCTTCTTCCAAACAGAAGACCATCATACCAGCACATGTCATATCTCTCGCCTCGTGTAGAACGACTTATGAAACGAATTTATCCTTTTAATCTTGAGTTGTGCTTAACTCCACACAGGCTCTCTATCTCTACTTCTGTAATTACACTTCCTAGTCAAACGCTGTGACAGATAAGAGGATATTCAACCAGGCTTCAAACATTCAGATGATATGGGCTTGATTAGCCAGACTTTCAATTATCATTTAAAGAGGAGCACAGAGGTGCTGTGAGTATTAGCCATGGGAGGGATTGGATTTTAAGGCTAAACTCTGGAGGATAAATGGCATCCATTTGGGCTCCACTCTTCACAGTTTCTGCTGTGAACTATTGAACTGGAGCTGGGCTTGGGGAAACTGGCTCTGCTGTGGGTGTGCAGGTGACTGTCAATGAGCAGTATGGCTCAAATAATAGAATGAGGTAATAGTCCTTTCTACCTAGCATAACTATGAAGACAATCACCATCAGACATATTAAGTCATTTGATCCCAGTGAGCTAACCCCTGACCAGAGTTTCCGTTAGTTGGTAATTGTCGGCTTTTGGCCGATAATCCGATAAATCAAATTGTTACTGGCCAAATTGACCCGCAAAACAAAAAAAAATCCATTGAAAAATAATGCTCTTTATTAATTGATGGAAATACCAGTCGATGGAAATGGATTTGACTGTCATGCTTATTGGTCTATAGGTTCATTTGCATAATGTATTGGGATAAATGTGCACATTTGCGTTAGTCATCATGGCGCCGGAAAAAATGTCAGCAGTTGTGCAACCAATTGTGCTAATATGTGTTTTTCCCCGCGTTATTTGTAACTTATTTTGCACATAATATTTCTGCAACCGTATCTTACGGCAAAAAAAGAGCTTCTGGATATCAGGACAGTGATCACTCACCTCGGATTAGACAAAGAGCTTCTGGATATCAGGACAGTGATCACTCACCTCGGATTAGACAAAGAGCTTCTGGATATCAGGACAGTGATCACTCACCTCGGATTAGACAAAGAGCTTCTGGATATCAGGACAGTGATCACTCACCTCGGATTAGACAAAGATTTTTTTCTACAACAAAGACGCTGCACCGGCAAGATAGAACAGCACACTCCAATAAGACGAGGAGGGGCTGTCTGTGCATATTTGCAAACAACAGCTGGTGCACGAAATCAAAGGAACTCTCTAGATTTTGCTCACCTGTAGTAGAGTATATTGTGATAAATTGCAGGCCACACTACTTGCCTAGAGAGTTTTCAGCTGTACTTTTCGTGGCTGTTTATTTACCACCACAGACAGATGCTGGGACTAAGATCGCACTCAGTCAGCTGTATAAGGAAATAAGCTAACAGGAAACCACTCACCCAGAGGCGGCGCTCCTAGTGGTTGGAGACTTTAATGCAGGGAAACTTAAATCAGTTCTACCAAATTGTGTTTGGTAGAACTGAAATGTTAAATGTGCAACCAGAAGGAAAACAATTTTAGATCACCTGTACTCCACACACAGAGACGCGTACAAAGCTCTCCCTCGCCCTCCATTTGGTAAATCCGACCACAACTCTATCCTCCTGATTCCTGCTTACAAGCCAAAACTATAGACCAGTGACTCGTCTATAAAAAAGTGGTCAGATGAAGCAGATGCTAAACTACAGGACTGTTTTGCTATCACAGACTGGAACATGTCCGGGATTCTTCCGATGGCATTGAGGAGTACACCACATCAGTCACTGGCTTCATCAATAAATGCATCGAGGACGTCGTCCCCACAGTGACTATATTTACATACCCCAACCAGAAGCCATGGATTACAGGCAACATTCGCACTGAGCTAAAGGGTAGAGCTACCGCTTTCAAGGTGCGGGACTCTAACCCGGAAGCTTACAAGAAATCCTGCTATGCCCTGCGACGAACCTTCAAACAGGCAAAGTGTCAATACAGGGCTAAGATTGAATCATACTACACCGGCTCCGACACGTCTTATATGGCAGGGCTTGCAAACTATTACAGACTGCAAAGGGAAGCACAGCTGCGAGCTGCCCAGTGACACGAGCCTACCAGACGAGCTAAATCACTTCTATGCTCACTTCGAGGCAAGCAACACTGAAGCATGCATGAGAGCATCAGCTGTTCCGGATGACTGTGTGATCACGCTCTCCGTAGCCGACGTGAGTAAGACCTTTAAACAGGTCAACATACACAAGGCTGCGGGGCCAGACGGATTACCAGGACGTGTGCTCCGGGCATGTGCTGACCAATTGGCAGGTGTCTTCACTGACATTTTCAACATGTCCCTGATTGAGTCTGTAATACCAACATGTCCCTGATTGAGTGTGTAATACCAACATGTTTCAAGCAGACCACTATAGTCCCTGTGCCCAAGAACACAAAGGCAACCTGCCTAAATGACTACAGACCCGTAGCACTCATGTCCGTAGCCATGAAGTGCTTTGAAAGGTTGGTAATGGCTCACATCAACACCATTATCCCAGAAACCCTAGACCCACTACAATTTGCATACCGCCCAAACAGATCCACAGATGATGCAATCTCTATTGCACTCCACACTGCCCTTTCCCACATGGACAAAAGGAACACCTATGTGAGAATGCTATTCATTGACTGCAGCTCAGCGTTCAACACCATAATGTAGTAGCTGTAGTGGAGCAGGTTGAGAGCTTCAAGTTCCTCTGTGTCCACATCAACAACAAATTAAAATGGTCCAAACACACCAAGACAGTCGTGAAGAGGGCACGACAAAGCCTATTCCAACTCAGGAAACTAAAAAGATTTGGCATAGGTCCTGAGATCCTCAAAATATTCTACAGCTGCAACATCGAGATTCTACAGCTGCAACACTGGTTGCATCACTACCTGGTATGGCAATTGCTCGGCCTCTGACCGCAAGGCACCACAGAGGGTAGTGCGTACAGCCCTGTACATCACTGGGGCTAAGCTGCCTGCCATCCAGGACCTCTACACCAGGCAGTGTCAGAGGAAGGCCCTAAAAATTGTCAAAGGCCCCAGCCACCCCAGTCATAGACTGTTCTCTCTACTACCAAGCGGTACCGGAGTGTCAAGTCTAGGACAAAAGGCTTCTTAACAGTTTTTACCCCCAAGCCATAAGACTCAGGTAATCAAATGGCTACCCGGACTATTTGCATTGTGTGCCCCCCGCAACCCTCTTTTTACGCTGCTGCTACTCTCTGTTCATCATATATGCATAGTCACTCTAACAATATCTACATGTACATACTAACTCAAAAGTAGCCTCGCTACTTTTATAGCCTCGCTACTTTTATAGCCTCGCTACTGTATATAGCCTGTCTTTTACTGTTGTTTTATTTCCTTACTTACCTATTGTTCACCTAACACCTTTTTTTGCGCAATTGGTTAGAGCCTGTAAGTAAGCATTTCACTGTAAGGTCTACTGTATTCGGCGCACATGACAAACACATTTTGATTTGATTTGATCTTACTTATCACACGCACACAGCATACAGTGCCTATTTTGACAGAGCCTTTTACTTCATATTATGAGGCATATCTTACCTTGCTTCAAAGTAGCTTAGGCAAAATCCGACCATAAAAAAGTGGAGTCAATTATTTTTTAAAGACCTCCTCATGTCATTGAAACCAGCATTTCTCCCCTGTTCTATTGGTTTTCATATCAACTTTCTTCGGTTGTCCAGAAGCCAGAGGCACAATCCTAGTCATATTAGCAACCTATCCTAGTTGTTGCATCTTTAGATTCCCCCTCTTTCTACGTTTCTGAGATTTTCACATCTGTCACATACGGAACCGGTCGCATCAGGTGCACTGTTTAAGAATGTTTTTTCCCCCCCGCAAATTGCATTTTGGCAAAAGTTTGAAAATTAAGTTTAATTGGCTGCCTCATTACACGACTTGCATGTTTTGTTAAGATGAATTAGCATAATCTAAATGCTATTTCTGTCATTCTGAGCACCGTGGCTGGACAACCTAACGGGTTACGCACTCAATGCATATGGGTGCGGTAAATTTGTCAAATGGTCGGAAAATTGTTATCTTCCCGGTCACATTGCCCGGTGCCACATTTTCCAAAACGGAAACCCTGCCCCTTGACCCCCTGGCTCACCTGCGAGCTGGAACGAAGGAGAAGTGTGCTGCCGTGTTGGGGGAGAAGTTTCTGGGGCTGTCCAGAGGGCTGCTCCCTGGGAGAGACGGAGAAAGAGAGGGAGAGAGAAGCAGAAAAGAGAGAAGAATTAAACACGGCATAAAAAGAAACAAAATCCAGATTCTAGACTTAGTTAGTTAGTAAATTAATCCCAGGGGAGAGAAAGGATATAAAATCCCCCTACATAGGCATGTCAGTGAATTGTGTGTAATAAGAGGTAGTGAAACTACGCAATAGATTAGCATTTACATTTGAGTCATTTACAGTAGTAGACGCTCTTAATAAGATTGCTAGGTGGGACAATCACATATCACAGGCATAGTAAGTACACTTTTCCTCAATAAAGTGGCTATCAGCAAAATCAGAGCTGGAAGGGGGGTTGTCAAGTGCAAGTGTTGGTTCAGGACAGTGTTTTTTGTATATACAGGGGGGGAACAAGTATTTGATACACTGCCGATTTTGCAGGTTTTCCTACTTACAAAGCATGTAGAGGTCTGTAATTTTTACCATAGGTACACTTCAGCTGTGAGAGGGAATCTAAAACAAAAATATAGAAAATCACATTGTATGATTTTGAAGTAATTAATTTGCAATTTATTGCATGACATAAGTATTTGATCACCTACCAACCAGTAAGAATTCCGGCTCTCACAGACCTGTTCGTTTTTCCTTTAAGAAGCCCTCCTGTTCTCCACTCATTACCTGTATTAACTGCACCTGTTTGAACTTGTTACCTGTATAAAAGACACCTGTCCACACACTCAATCAAACAGACTCCAACCTCTCCACAATGGCCAAGACAAGAGAGCTGTGTAGGGACATCAGGGTTAAATTGTAGACCTGCACAAGGCTGGGATGGGCTACAGGACAATAGGCAAGCAGCTTGGTGAGAAGGCAACAACGGTTGGCGCAATTATTAGAAAATGGAAGAAGGTCAAGATGACGGTCAATCACCCTCGGTCTGGGGCTCCATGCAAGATCTCACCTCGTGGGGCATCAAAGATCATGAGGAAGGTGAGGGATCAGCCCAGAACTACACGGCAGGACCTGGTCAATGACCTGAAGAGAGCTGGGACCACAGTCTCAAAGAAAACCTGCTCAAGCCAGCGCATGTCCAGGCCCGTCTGAAGTTTGCCAATGACCATCTGGATGATCCAGAGGAGGAATGGGAGAAGGTCATGTGGTCTGATGAGACAAAAATTGAGCTTTTTGGTCTAAACTCCACTCGCCGTGTTTGGAGGGAAAAGAAGGATGAGTACAACCCCTTAAACACCATCCCAAATGTGAAGCATGGAGGTGGACACATTATTTGGGGATGATTTTCTGCATACCGGACAGGACGACTGCACCGTATTGAGGGGAGGATGGATGGGGCCATGTATCGCGAGATCTTGGCCAACAACCTCCTTCCCTCAGTAAGAGCATTGAAGATGGGACGTGGCTGGGTCTTCCAGCATGACAACGACCCGAAACACACAGCCAGGGCAACTAAGGAGTGGCTCCGTAAGAAGCATCTCAAGGTCCTGGAGTGGCCTAGCCAGTCTCCAGACCTGAACCCAATAGAAAATCTTTGGAGGGAGCTGAAAGTCCGTATTGCCCAGCGACAGTCCCGATACCTGAAGGATCTGGAGAAGGTCTGTATGGAGGAGTGGGCCAAAATCCCTGCTGCAGTGTGTGCAAACCTGGGCAAGAACTACAGGAAACGTATGATCGCTGTAATTGCAAACAAAGGTTTCTGTACCAAATATTAAGTTCTGCTTTTCTGATGTATCAAATACTTATGTCAAGCAATAAAAGGCTAATTAATTACTTAAAAATCATACAATGTGATTTTCTGGATTTTAGATTCCATCTCTCACAGTTGAAGTGTACCGATGATAAAAAATGACAGACCTCTACATGCTTTGTAAGTAGGAAAACCTGCAAAATTGGTAGTGAATTAAATACTTGTTCTCCCCACTGTATATATATATTTGTTTATTATTATTTAAGATACTCTTTGAAGATGTAGGGTTTCAGGTGCTTTCGGAAGATGGTCAGGGACTCTGCTAGCCTAGCTTCAGGGGGAAGCTGGTAAAATCAAATCAAATGTATTTGTCACATATGCAGAATACAACAGACCTTACAGTGAAATGCTTACTTACAAGCCCTTAACCAACAATGCAGTTTTCAGAAAATACCTTGCACCATTGGGGTGCAAGGACTGAGAAGAGCTTGGACTGTGCTGAGCAGGAGCTTGACAGCAAAAATAACCCAACACCACAATCACACAGGTTAGATGAAAACCCTTAACCTTTATTGGCATGTGAAAGGTTACTGAAAACTATTGTTCTGTCATCCCTGTGTGTGTGTACTGCATAGGGCCTACATGCAGTATACCCTCCAACTCCTCCTTCAGCATACGCTAAACAGCAAATACGTCCCCCCATCACACCTCCTCTCCTCCTCATCCCTTCGTCTTCCTCATTTCCGACAGGAAAGGGTATTTCAGAGATCACAAAGCTCTTGTTGGAGTGTTCTAATTTAGCCAGGGACAGACGCTGTAAGGAAAGGACAAGAGGAGAGGCGGGGAGGATCCGGATGAAAGGGGTGTTTGATCAATGGGCTGCTAATCGTCTGGTTCTTCTCAGCAACAAGCAGCACAATCAGAGCGCAATGAGATGAATGAGAGGAATAAAGCATTTACAGACCATTAGAGAAAGAAGATGGACACCAACAAGCTACTCAGAACTTAACATCTTACTACTGTCTCAATATAGACTAAATCATACAGCAGTACAGACAGTGGAGAGTGGGGATGGAGAGAGGGGGGGGGGGGGGGGGGAGAAAGAAAGCGTAAAAGAGAGCAGGGTTGATTAATTGATCTGGAGTTCGGGTATATATATAGAACCCTCAATGTCTGTCTGCTAATTAGCCTACATTGTGGGTACCCAACAGCTCAACATAGAGAAAATCCGGGGTGTGACGTAACAAATTGCTCAACATGGAAAAGCCAAATCCGCTTCACATAAATCATCCCAATCAATCTGAGTGGGACAGGGGAGATGGGGAGAGGGTGAAACATGTGGGGCGCTGCTCTCACCCCTCACTGGGTGGTGAAGCATAGCAGACGGGGTGCCGGGGGTTGGTCCCCACCTCCCTCCCTCCTGCATCAATTATGTATTTTCGCCAGAACAGATCCTTTAAAGGCCCAATACTGCTGTTTTTATATCCATATCAAATCATTCTGGGTTACAATTAAGTACCTTGGTCTAAGGCACTGCATCTCAGTGCAAGAGGCGTCACTGCAGTACCTGTTTCGAATCCAGGATGCATCACATCCGGCCGTGATTGGGAGTCCCATAGGGCAGCGCACAATTGACCCAGCATCGTCCGGGATTGGCCGGTGTAGGCCGGTATTGTAAATAAGAATTTGTTCTTAACTGACTTGCCTAGTTAAATAAATAATAAAAACCTTACTGTAACAGTTTTCTATCAAATTTGGCCAAAATAGTTTTTTGTAGCTAAAAAGCTTTCTCAAGCAAGAATTTTACTAGGACTGTCTGACAGTGGTCTGAGTGGGAGAGGACAACTTAAAACTAGCTGTTATTGGCAGAGAGATTTGGAGCTCTCTTTGTTATTGGTTTATTGACCAATTTACCGCCAGGTGATGTCATCAGGCAAGCCTGAACTCCCTTAGAAGGTCCTGTGTAGATTGCACTTTCAACAAGCAACTATCAGGAAATAACACTGATCACATTTTTTTTTGCACACTTTAACAGTGTTAATTTCATTTCGTTAATTTGATTCACAATATCATACAAAACACAGGACATTTTGACTGCTCTGGGCCTTTAAATATTAATTAATTATTAATTAATTCCCTGTCTATCTGCCGGAGTAGGAAACACTTGGCTCCTCTTGCGTGTGTGTGTGTATGAGTGAGTGTGTCTTTGTGTGTGTATATAGTATGTGGTGTGTATGTGTGTCCTGGAACTTGGAGTGCGTAACACTGAGCAGTGTGTTAAGGCTGGGGCCTGTCAGTGAAAGCTGTTTTTAAATGGGCTTGGGGCCTCAGAGGGGCTATTAGGAGGCTTAGAGGCATGAGCTCAATCACTCTGCACTGTGTTTCGCCACATAGATACAGTGCATACAAGCAGGCAGGGGGCTAGATGAATAGATACACACCTCACTGAGAGCGGGAACCATTATTCAAATGAAGTCGCATTCACAGACACACAGGGTGATACACACAGGCAAAGAATGACATTACATTATGGTGAGGAGAGATACTGTAGTTTACTTCAGGGAAACAAAGACACAGTGTGTGTGTGTGTGTGTGTGTGTGTGTGTGTGTGTGTGTGTGTGCGTGCGTGCGTGTCAAGGTTAAAAGCGATTCAGAGGTGTATTATTCCATTTGCACTTGAGAGCCCATGGTGTGAGATATGAGAGTTGTTAGAGAGCCCTATGGGAATTTCAGCACTAAAATCCTCCTCAACTCTATGTGTTTCCCTGATGGGAGAAACCCTATCCTCGTTCTACACCCCTGGAGTCATGTTAATTGGGTTGCCACTCATGAAAGAAGAGATGTATGCAGACAGACAGCTAGCTATCGCAGTGAGAGTGACCCATTTTACCTCCCACATAAACAAACACACTCATACAGACGTCTTTGCGGAGACTGGAGAGAAAATACAATAACTCAACAAAAAAAAGGAAAAGATTATCTATGCAAAATGTCCAAATGACATCAGTTTGACTGGTGGTAAAGAAAAAGAAAGATGTAAAAATGACACAACGTGTTTCAGTTCGGCTTCGATGCATATTTTATGTGGTAGAAATACGATCAGCTTTTATGACGCTTCTGTCATGAGAGGGATGGAGTTGGGCCGATTTTATGACTTAATGACCGGTAGTAAATACCTTGCAGAAACTCTCCCTTTGGCTCATCAGTTTGGGAGAATGGAATGTCTGCTGTGGTACACAGAGAGACCGTGCCGCCAAAACTTCAACATCAAACAATGGACACTGAAACAATATTTCTAACATAAATAATGTTGGGAATGATGACAGATGAAATATGGGAAAGGAATGTCTATTTTGTGATGTCATTAAAATGATCAGAAAGACGTTATAACGGAAACATTGTAACTTTAAGAGCTTTCACAATGTATATATCAGATTTACATCTAAATGTTGTAAAACATATGATTAAATATGAAACTATTTGTGAAAAGATAACAATGTGATTTTTGACTTTTTTTTTTTCTTGCAAAACTTGTGCCAGTCAGTAGCTGTCACGTTGTATAAATTATTGGAGACAGGCGCAGGAATTTGTAAAAGGGGGGGGGGGGGGGGTTTAATACTCCGCCCAAAATATACAATATGCCATGAAAAGGCACGGGGACGAAGCCCAAAACAAACACGTATACAAAAACACAGGGATGTAACCCAAACAAAAGAGCGAGGTAAAATACACGGGACCCACAATACATTACATGGGGCGAGACCCATAATAACAAATGCTCAACAATACACGGGACGAGACCCGTAATAACAAGTGCACAACACACGCAGCACGGAAGACGAAATAACAAAGCACAGGTACTCACAAGACCAACCGACATGGGAACAATAACCGACAAGACAATGGTGAACAGAGGGCACATACAGACAATTACTAATCAGGGGAATTGGAATCAGGTGTGTGTAATGAGACAGTTCATGAACGCCTAGAGGCCGCTGACATAGACCTCCGGAACTGGTGCACAGAATGAGCAGCAGTACTGGGGGAGTCCGTGACAGTGGCTATGCTACTCAGGCCAGAGTGCTTAAAAGGACTAAAAGGAATAGGTCAAACATTCTCAGTCTGCAACTGGGTATTGTGAAGTAGTCTAGGACAATTGACCAAGACGGGAGGGAAGAACAGTTCCCTCTCACCACCGTGTGATACACCCCTGATGTATCCATTCTAAGAACACTCCAGAACAAAAGAAGCCTACAACTAAGAAGGATATTGTGACTTCTGGTGGACATCCAGCGACTTATATCAAACTACTCCCCATAGATGGGAACTACTCCCCATAGACAGATTGAGTGGTTTCAACAGAGAGACGACCGAGAAAGACATCTACGCGTAAATATTTGTTGCATTTCTAATCCGAATAAGTGGTTGTTAGGGTGCTAAATATTTACGGTGAGCGTAGTTTCCAAATGTATGTATGATAAGTCCACTCTTTTTGTCTCTCCCGCTCTTTATCATTTCCCTACCCCTTTTCATTGTGTAACAAGCTGTCATATCAGGTTAGTCCACTAGGGACCTTTCATATGCATTATTTTAGTAATCAATAACTTATAGCGTGTGTGTGTGTGTGTGTGTTTATGTATTTCTATGTGATTATTTAGTTAGTTAGTAAATAAATAATTAAGACAATTTGTGTATTGCTGATTCATCACTTAGGTTAGGGTTCGTGCAGATGTACAAGGTCAAAGACATTCAGAATGAGACTGATATGAAGAAATTATTGATTGATGACTGGTATGACGCAATATTCTTGAGTTAATTCGGGAAACGGCAACTCATTAAATAAACTTTTCCCGTGGTGGCCCAAATTCCTAGTGAGTTAATAGTTACATGATTCATTTAATCGAGTAATAATTAAACGTAGTAGGTAATTATTCGATAAATAAATCATGATAGTCATGTCGTCACACTTTAATGATGAAGACAGCACCTCTGCAGACCTGAACACTGCATTCTCTCAAGATGCAGAAAGAATTCCAGCCTATTTCTCCACTCCTGTTCCCAAGTCCAAATTTTCCCTACTTTTGGTGCATAATTTTACTGCAACAAATGGTTCACTCTCATTCTAGGAGTTATTATTAAGGCTATGTGAGAGGTTATAGATCTACAGTCAGTGTCCAGATTTCAGTTTTGATTTAACACCATCTAAACAGTAGGCTACCGTTCCCTTGACATGTCAAAGGCCCGTCTTGTGTCTGTCAAATTTGGATAGCGCCTCACAATCATCACACATAACAAGGCCGGCACTGCTATCATCCTCTTTTACTACTTGACCAAATATTTTCCAAACATTACTTTTCTGGCCCTCCCCTCTCTTTATTTTTCAACTCTTCTTTCGCAGCGTTTCTCTTATTGAGTTCAACTTAGACAATGTCCTTTTTACCTCCGTGGATTGACGTGAACTTTTTCTGCCAGTTCCCAAAAGCAATATTTGGCGCATACAGTTAAGCCCTGAAGCTTAGGCTTATGCACTTATACCAGAAAGCCTAAAATAATGAATGAAAAACCTCAATGTAGCCTATATAAATTGCACAGCGATTATACATTCATAGATTTTTTTAAGGTATTGTTTCTCTTTATTCAACCCATCCGCCACACAGCCGCCCTTCAGCCACACAATATTTAATTAATCTAAACCTATCCGCTCTGCGGATACAACCACAGGGGCTGCGGGTTATGAGTCAACCGGAGCATCACTAACACACATCCCTCCATCTCAGTGGCATTCAAACTTTTTCAGCGTGGACCCCATTTTTTTCTCAGCAGAATCTCTGGGGAAATTCACGATCACCACCGAATGAGAGAGAGAGAGAGAGAGAGAGAGAGAGAGAGAGATTTGCTTTAGCAATGTAAACATACTGTTTCCCATGCTAATAAACGCCCATTGAAATAAATTGAGTTGAGAGAGAGGGAGGGAGGAGAGATACAGCAAGAGGGAAAGGAGATGTCAAGGGAGGGGGAGATAAATAATGTGGTTATGAGAGAGAGCGAGGGGGAGAGAGAGAGTCTATTTAATCCAAGTCATTTTTCAGAGTTATAAAAAAAAGTCCTCCATTTCATTAGTATTAAGTAATTAGGCAAGAAACGTCTAAAGCAGAGACATGATTAAACTGTTAACTCTATATGCTGCTAGAGCTGAGGGAGAATCAGATGGAATTAACACTGACTGACTGACTAAATGACTGACATACTAAATTATTGACTACATGACTGACTGACTATCAGCAATAGGAACTAACCGAGGGAGTGCAGAAGAGAAGCACAATCCAGTAGGTCGGTGTGTAGACAGACAGAAGTGAACATAAACTGTTTTTTTGGATGATTGACAGGGCTGCAACTCTCATTGGAAGTGAGTGGCTCTCTTAGATATGGGTTGCCACGGGGAAATCAGACAGCGAGCAGTTTAAAATCCCACTCTGCAGTAGAGGAGTGTGCTAATTAATCTCGATGAGTCAGAACCCCTCTCCCCCACACAGAGTTATAAGGTATCAGAACGTTACTTTACAACTCTGCTAGCCTCACCAACAGCAGGAGCACAACTATGTCTTTATAGCCGTCAGGAGACAAATTATTTCACAGCATTAGCACAAAGTAACACTATAAAGCCATCACACTTTTGAAGCCTTAAGCTATTAAAATATGGTCTCTGGCTGCATTTGGCTAATTGCAGTATCTTACTAATATCTCTCAAATGTAAAGTTACTTGTATAAGTGAAGTATAACTGGGGACCAGATGCAAACTTGTTGATCATTATCTTAATGGTGTTGTAGTTAGTTAGCGGTTCATGTTTTCCCAGATTGCAGTGGCACACGGCTGGGATGGCAGAGAGGACGCCAGATGGGGCACAGACAGGGTGGTACTAGGTCTGTTGCCACAGTAACACAACAGCATCTTTCTGGGCAGAGACAGTCAGTCGGCTGAAGGGCAGAGATAAAAGAGAGAGAGACAGAGATAACTGTGTGAAGCCACAAATCCAGCAGTAGGAAGAGGAGCTCTCTCGCCCAAATTAATACAAAAGGAAAAGCTGAAATGTCTTGAGGCAATAAGTATTCAAACCCTTTGTTATGGCAAGCCTAAATAAGTTCAGGAGTAAAAATGTGCTTTATTATTTGTCACATGCGCCGATTACAACTGTAGACTTTAGCGCAAAATGCTTACTTATAAGCCCTTAACCAACAATGCAGTTAAGAAAAATAAGTGTTAAGAAAGTATTTACTAAAATAAACTGTAGTAAAAAAAATATATATATATATATATATATATATATATATATATATATATATATATATATATATATATATATGAAAAAATATTTTAAGAGCAACAATAAAATAACAGTAGCGAGGCTATGTACAGCGGGTACCGGTACAGAGTCAAGTTCCTATGAAGTTAAAAGTTAAATTAAATAAACAAATAAGAGTCCATGCAAATTGTCCAGGTGGCTATTTGATTAATTGTTCAGTAGTCTTATGGCTTGGAGGTAGAAGCTGTGAAGGAGCCTTTTGATCCTAGACTTGGCACTCCGGTACCATTTGCTGTGCGGTAGCAGAGAGAGCAATCTATGACTTGGGTGAGTGGAGTTTTTGACAATTTTTTGGGCCTTCCTCTGACACCGCCCAGTATATAGGTCCTGGATGGCAGGAAGCTTGGCCCAAGTGATGTACCGGACTATACACACTACCCTCTGTAGCACCTTACGGTCGGATGCCGAGCAGTTAACATACCAGTCGGTGATGCAACCTGTCAGGATGCTCTCAGTGGTGCAGCTGTATAACTTTTTGAGGATCTGAGGACCCATGCCACATTTTTTCAGTCTCCTGAGGGGGAAAGGCTTTGTCGTGCCCTCTTCACAACTGTCTTGGTGTGTTTGGACCATTATAGTTTCCTGGTGATGTGGACACCAAGGAACTTGAAACTCTCAACCTGCTCCACTACAGCCCCGTTGATGTGAATGGGGGCGTGTTCGGACCTCATTTTTCTGTAGTCCACAATCATTTTCTTTGTCTTGCTCACGTAGAGGGAGAGGTTGTTGTCCTGGCACCACACTGGCAGGTCTCTGACCTCCTCCCTATAGGCTGTCTCATCGTTGTCGGTGATCAGGCCTACCACTGTTGTGTCGTCAGCAAACTTAACGATGGCGTTGGATTCGTGCTTGGCCACGCAGTCGTGGGTGAACAGGGAGCACAGGAGGGGACAAAGCATGCACCATAGAGGGGCCCCCGTGTTGAGGATCAGCATGGCAGATGTGTTGTTGCCTACCCTCACCACCTGAGGGTGTTGTCAGGAAGTCCAGGATCCAGTTGCAGAGGGAGGTGTTTAGTCCCAGGGTCCTTAGTTTGGGGATGAGCTTTGTGGGCACTATGGTATTGAATGCTGAGCTGTAGTGAATGAACAGCATACTCACATAGGTGTTCCTGTGGATCTGTTGGGGCGGTATGCTGGTGTTGATATGAGCCATGACCAACCTTTCAGTTCACTTATTGGCTACTGACACGAGTGCTACGGTCCAGTAGTCATTTAGGCAGGTTACCTTCACTTTCTTGGGCACAGGGACTATGGTGATCTGCTTGAAACATGTAGGTAAAACAGACTTGGTCAGGGAGAGGTTGAAAATGTCAGTGAAGACACTTGCCAGTTGGTCCGCACATGCTCTGGGTACACGTCTTAGTAATCCGTCTGGCCCCGCGGCCTTGTGAATGTTGACCTGTTTAATGGTCTTGCTCACATTGGCTATGGAAAGCATGATCAAACAGTAGTCCGGAACAGCTGGTGCTCTCATGCATGCTTCAGTGTTGCTTGCCTCGAAGCAAGCATAAAAGGCATTTAGCTCATCTGGTAGGCTCACGTCACTGGGCAGCTCGCAGCTGGGTTTCCCTTTGTAGTACATAATAGTTTGCAAGCCCTGCCACATCCGACGAGCGTCAGAGCCGGTGTAGTAGGATTCAATCTTAGTCCTCAATCTAGTCCTGTATCGACACTTTGCCTGTTTGATGGTTCGTCTGAGGCCACAGTGGCATATCATATCATAGCATATCTCATAAGCGTTCGAATTAGTGACCCGCTCATTGAAACCGGCAGCTCTAGCCTTTAGCTCGGTACGGATGTTGCCTGTAATCCATGGCTTCTGGTTGGGATATGTACATACGGTCACTGTGGGGATGATGTTGTTGATGCACAAAATTGATGAAGCCGGTGACTCAGGTGGTATAGTCCTCAATGCGATTGGATGAATCCCAAAACATATTCTAGTCTGTGCTAGCAAAACAGTTCTGTAGCTTAGCATCCGCGTCATCTGACCACTTCTGCATTGAGAGAGTCACTGGTACTTCCTGCTTTAGTGTTTGCTTGTAAGCAGGAATCAAGAGGATGGAATTATGGTCAGATTTGCCAAATGGAGGGCAAGGGAGAGCTTTGCACGCATCTCTGTGTGATGAGTAAAGGTGGTCTAGAGTTTTTTTTCCCCCTTGTTGCACATGTGACATGCTGCTCGAAATGAGGTCAAACGGATTTAAATTTGCCTGCATTAAATCCCCCGGCCACTAGGAGCGCCGCTTCTGGATGAGCATTTTCTTGTTTGCTTATGGCCTTGAGTGTGGTCTTCGTACCAGCGTCGGTTTGTGGTGGTAAATAGACGGCTACGAAGAATATAGATGATAACTGTCTTGGTAGATAGTGTGGTCTACATCTTATCATGAGGCACTCGAGGCGAGAAATACCTCGAGACTACCTTAATATTAGACATTGCGAACCAGTTGTTATTGACAAATAGACACAAACCCCCACCCCTCGTCTTACCAGAGTTACATAATAAGAAGCATGGACTCACTTGGTGTGCAATAATAGTGTTTACCATTATTTCTGAATGACTACCTCCTCTCTGTACCCCACATATACAATTATATGTAAGGTCCCTCAGTCAAGCAGTGAATTTCAAACACCGATTCAACCACAAAGACCAGGGAGGTTTTCCAATGTCTCACAAAGAAGGGCACCTATTATTTGATGTGTACAAAAAAAGCAGCAATGAATATCCCTTTGAACATGATGAAGTTAATTACACCTTATGGTGTATAAATACACCCAGTCACTATACGTCCTGAATACAATACGTTATGTTTGGGGCAAGTTCAATACAACACCTACACTGAGTATCACTCTTCATATTTTCACGCATGGTGGTGGCTGCATCATGCTATGGAAATGCTTGTCATTGGCAAGGACCAGGATGTTTTTTTATGATAAAACATTTAACAGAATAGAGCTAAGCACAGACAAAATCCTAGAGGAAAACTGGTTTCAGCCTGTTTTTTTAAATTTAAAATTTATTTCACCTTTATTTAACCAGGTAGGCGAGTTGAGAACAAGTTCTCATTTACAACTGTAACCTGGCCAAGATAAAGCAAAGCAGTGTGACACAGACAACAGCACTGAGTTACACATGGAATAAACAATAAACAAGCCAACAATACAATAAACAAGTCAATGACAGTCAATAAATAGGCCATAGGAGCGAATAATTACAATTTAGCAGATTAACACTGGAGTGATGAATGAGCAGATGATGATGATTTGCAAAAGAGACACGGAGACAAATTCACCTTTCATCATGACAATAACCTAAAACACAAGACCAAATATACACTGGAGTTGGAAATATATGGCAAGACTTTAGTGGCTGTTTAAGCAATGATCAACAAACAATATGACAGAGCTTGAAGAATTATGTGAAAATATTGTACAAACCAGGTGTGCAAAGCTCTTAGAGACTTACCCCAAAAGTATATATTTCCCCCTTCCACTTTGACATTAGTATTTTGTGTCGATCGTTGACCCAAAAACTACATTTAAATCAATTTGAATCCCAGTTTGTAAGACAACAAGATGTGGGGAAAGTCCAGACGTGTGAATACTTTCTGAAGATACTGTATACTGAACAAAAATCTAAACGCAACATTTTCATGAGCTGAAATAAAAGATCCCAGAAATGTTACATAAGCACCAAAAGCTTATTTTTCAAAAATGTTGTGCAGAAATGTGTCTCATCCCCATTAGTGTGCATTTCTCCTTTGCCAATATAATCCATCCACCTGACAGGTCTGACATACCAAGATCATTACACAGGTGCACCTTGTGCTGTGGACAATAAAAGGCCACTCTAAAAATTTGCATTTTTGTCACACCTCACAATACCACAGATGTCTCAAGTTTAGAGGGAGCGTGCCATATGCATGCTGACTGCAAGAATGTCCACCAGAGCTGTTGCCACAGAATGTTATGTTAATTTTTCTACCATAAGCCACCTCCAACATCGTTTTAGAGAATTTGGCAGTACTGTACGTCCAACTGGCCTCACAACCGCAGACCACGTAAGCCCAGGACCTCCACACCCAGCTTCTTCACCTGCAGGATCATCTGAGACCAGCCACTTGGACAGGTGATGAAACTGAGAAGTATTTCTGTCTGTAATAAAGCCCTTTTGTGGGGAAAAACGAATTATGATTAGCTGGGCCTGGCTCCCCAGTGGCTTGGCTCCCAAGTGGATGGATCAATGCCCTCCCAGGCCCACCCATGGCTGCACCACTGCACAGTCATGTGAAATCCATAGATCAGGGCCTGATGAATTTATTCAAATTTACTGATTTCTTTATATGAACTGTAACTCAGTAAAATCGTTGAAGTTGTTTGTGCATGTTGAGTTTATATTTTTGCTCAGTTTAGCAAGCCACAGCCGGCCACGTGACTCACTTTCTGTGGGAGCGAACCATTTTCGTGAACGGGGTGGTGTACCTAGTAAACTGGCCACCGAGTGCACATGTGTGGGTGCTCTAGAGGGAGCGATGACAGAAAAGTCAATAGAAGCCAGAGGTCAAGATCATAGCTTCTCTCCTCCAGCATGTCCTGCAACCCAAAGTGTTTGTGTGTGTGTGTGTGAGCGTGTGTGTGCATGCGTGTGAGCGTGTGTGCTTGACAGCCTATACAGTTTTATTATTTCCTGTTGAAGAAATGAGCTGGTTGTGATTGCATTTCACTAAATGTCACCAGGCTCAACTTAATCCACCAATAAGAACACACGGGCCACAGCCCCTGTTGAGACAGTGCTGTGATTTCCTGTCTGCCTGTCTGTTATTCTCTCCAGCTCCTTTCTCTATCTCTCCTCCAATTTTCTCTTGTTCTCTATATCTATCTCTTTGGAAGAGGGGTGTGGGTGCGTGCGTGCACATGCTAGGGATGTGACAAATGGACAATTTTGCTAAACGTTTAACTTCTTTGATATAGGGGGCGCTCTTTTAAATTTTGGATAAAAAAACGTTCCCGTTTTAAGCGCGATATTTTGTCACGAAAAGATGCTCGACTATGCATATAATTGACAGCTTTGGAAAGAAAACACTCTGACGTTTCCAAATCTGCAAAGATATTGTCTGTGAGTGCCACATAACTGATGCTACAGGCGAAACCAAGAGGACATTTCAAACAGGAAGTATCCCCAGATTTTGAAGGCGCTGTGTTTCAATGAGTCCTTATATGGCTGTGTATGGGTCACGAATGAGCTTAGACTTTCTGTCGTTTCCCCATAGTGTCGACAGCATTGTGACGTATTTGTAGGCATATCATTGGAAGATTGACCATTTTACACTACATATACCAGGTGGCCGCTTGGTGTCCTCCGTCGCAATTATTGCGTAATCTCCAGCTGCATGTATTTTTCTCTTTGCTTCCGAGGAGAAACCCAACTGCCACAAATTATTTATCATCGAATAGATATGTGAAAACACCTCGAGGATTGATTCTAAACAACGTTTGCCATGTTTCTGTCGATATTATGGAGTTAATTTGGAAGAAAAGTTTGGCGTTGTAATGACTGAATTTTCGGCTAGACGCTAGAGGTTAAACATCATAACATTCAGAGAAAAAAATAACCATACAATTCCACATCAATTCACAATGCAGAATAATGGTCTTTTTACACATGACCGCTAGGGCCGGGCAATGAAGTGACATCTACCGCAGTCATATACCCTTGAAAGCGCCTCGGCAATGGCATGTTTGTTTGTCTGTAACGGTACACTACAGCTTTTCAAACGCCGACATGAAACCTTCTCTGGAGATAGTTTCGAAGCGCCACTGAATGGGCATTTTACTTGTCTGTATAGGAATGCCCCATCTGAGCCTGGATTAACGTCCATCACTAGGTGGGCAGAACTGTCAATCAAATAATCTTGAGCTGCCTGCACGCAGCCTGCCTGTATGCTGCTTGCGCGCAGACCACTCTCTCCTAAAATAATAACTTTAAAGTTTGTTAAATACTGTGATTTACCATGACATTCAGTAGAAAGAAAACTTCTGCTAGGAATCGACTCCTAAAATTCAATATTTTTGGAACAGAGACAGATTAGTTGCCATACTTCCGCGAACACAAACGCTCACATCTTTCATAGCGAGCTAGCGAGGGACTGCGAGAGAGAGGAGGGACATAGAATAGGCAGGTCGGCCACCAGGCAGAAGGAGTCAGAACCCTGCACTAGGTCAAGCTATCCACAATCAAAAACTGTATTTCACAATGGAATGTTGTATTTCGCAACTTCAGTAAAGCAGGGTCTATCATCAATGAATAGGCTAGGATATTCTACATGCAACAGATTGAAGACTGAACACACTCACATTATTAGCGAAGATTAAGAGCAGGCGAGCAAGCTGCACTTTGATTTTAATTCAGTGGAGGAAAAAAAACAACAACATTGTTTATCCATTAGGGATTTTTCTTAACAGTAAAGGATCCCAATTTTGTTTAAATGTTTTAACGTTAAAACGTTCACAACCCTAGCGCACACACACAGACATGTACACAATCCCCAGCGACAAGGAGCTACAGTATGTAACGCGTTGACTCTGACTAAACAACCAGTGAACACTATTTACTGAATGTGTATGAGTGTTCTCTGTATGTGTGACTTGCTGGGTGGATCCATGCTGTGTTGGCACTTTTCCATGTCATGGAACTGTTGTCTCCACATGCAGTGGTTCCGGTTCTATCCACACAGACACACACTCTAATGTCACAGGAACAGCAGAGCCACTAGGCCCTGACTGTGCAGAGATCAGTGTGTATTCTCAGCTCCTAATTGGGTCGTATGCAAATAAATTATTGTATGTACAGTGTTTTGTAGGCTAAACATCCGGTAACAGACTCATTGAAAGGTGTCCATCCACTCTACCCAGTGTGCGTGGAAACACGCTTTGCTGTTTAAATTTTACTTACTCATGTTAATAAAATACATTTTACCAAGACAAATATGATTATAATTGTTCTGAATCATTCAACGAGGTCATTCTCTAACACATTATTAGCATTATATCTTTTTTTAAGTCGGATTTCGCAACATCCGATAATAAGAACTGAGCTCTGTTGACATAGCTGTGCAGGTTTCTCGTAACTTTTTTACATTTTGTGGTCATCGTTTTCAATTTTTCATTTTACATTTTGTGGTCGTCGTCTTCAAAGTTGTTTCCGCGAGTGGCAAAAAGCTCAATTAGCATGACACGAGCTGAATTAAATGTTAAAGGCTTTGAAAATAAAAAGCATGGCATCAGTGCGCCATTGACATTTCACAGAGATACGCTTGTTTTTGTGAGAAATCTTTGAAAAAGAAGAGGAATTTCAAATGAATATGAAAAGTGTATACATGTCATGTCTCAAAATCGATGTCCATCTTACCTCTATATTATTTGATGTCCTGTGTATTCGAGAAGAAAGATGACGAGTTCAACGGGAAAGTGAGCCTGACAGGTAGCTAGTAGCCTTAATTCTTAATCCAGCCTAGTTGACGCAATGTAATTTCCCAGATTTTTGACCATTATTTTTCTCTGGCCTCTTATTGATTTAACTTAGTCACCTTCATTCTTAATCCGACAAAGGTGAAAACTCGAATAACGTTTGAACGGATAATGATTGAGACATAAGGTTTGGACCATTGGTTTTCTCAGAGGATTATCTACAAAATTAACATATGATCAAAGTATGCATTTTTGATTGGACACCCTACTCAATGACAGCCGGCTACTTTTTCCACTTCAGAAATTAACTAGGCTTCTTTTCATTTAAAAGTTTCAATTTTCTAGTCAGAAAAGTCTGTATAGCCTTTCTCCCGCTAGAACGAACGATATGCATTTTCTAGTGATCCATTGATAGGAAAGGCGCCTGTCAGTCACAAAGCAAGCAATGACAGCGAAACACTGCTGTCTGTCCCGCCTCTCGGTACCTGTGTTATTTTGTGTGCTGTGGTTGGCTGCAGTCAAATTTATTTTCACGGAGGAGGGAAGACCATGATGCTTCTTCATTGTCTCCTGTGAGTGAATTTACACGTCCCATGTAATGTAAGTGGTAACGGTGAGTTGAAAGCCACTTAATTATTGTTTTGTGGCACATTCATTTGTTTTCTTTTGCATGTTTCATAGGCCTATAGCCAGCCACGGAGACAGGGCGCATAGGCTATTTACTGTTTTTTTGATTGACGACCGAACAGCTTAGTTTATAAAAGATGTCGACCTGAATTAATAAAGTTCAATATACTGTATATCCCTTTGGTATTCATAAATCATACAACATAGTTAAATGTCCATGGTATCGCATCTAGACAAGTAATCTTGTTAGTATTTTCCTAGGATTCGAAGCCCTTGTCGAGACTTGCTAGTGTACCCTAACGTAAACTCACCCACTTTTGTACATCGCCTTGGTCCGTACAATTGCCCTTATTTTAGCGCCCCAAAAACGTAATATTTCCAGATCAACTGTAATGTCAATATCATTGACAATTTCTCCCCTTTCCAACAGAATCAATTACATGACCTAAACGCTGCCCGTTTCTGCATAATTCAAGAAGGCAATGAGCCCCGTCGGGTCTTTTTAAAAATGGCGGGTGGGGAAGCGAAACTAATGCGTGATAGTGAGAAGGAGAGATGTTGTGTGGGAAAATAGTTTTTTTTCACTCGATCTGTCCAACTTATCACCTTATCGCCTCTAAAATGTAAATACAACACTATAAAGAGTTTATATAATGTGTCATTACATATCTATTTGAAGGTTTGTGTCGAATTTGAATCGGGTTTTTAGGGCGGTGCTAAAGTGATCTTAGAAGTAAATAGCGGCTTTGAGAATAATGATCGCATGCAACGATGACGCAAAACAATTACTAGGTATGAAGAAGTGCTACACCTAGTGGAGAGAGATTGTAAGACAGAAATAGTTGCTTTATGCGTGCTGTACGTTACGACATGACACGTCATGATGTAACGGAGGGTCAGTTTGTTTTAACTTTTCTCCAATACTATAGAGCCATTACCATGTCGATCAATGCTTGAATAGAAACGTAGTTCAAACCCCCGATTTTGACGTCAACACAGTCGCTGGAGTCCCATTAGTTTTCTTTGTAGCCTCGTTTGAATGTTGCGGTTGCGCACATTCGTATGGAATGGGGTGAGTTTACGTTACCTAGTGACCGGTTGATCACAAACAACCAGATTTTTTTTAGGTGAACGGAACCAAACGTTAGACTTCAGTGCGGCTTTTGACATTATCGATCATAGTCTGCTGATTGAAAAGCGTATGTGTTAAGACTGCTTTCAATTTGACTAATGACATGCCACTGGCATTGAGTAAAGCCAGCGTGTCTATGTATGCGGATGACTCAAAACTATACACGTCAGCTACTACAGCGAGTGAAATCCCTGCAACACTTAACTTAAGACCTGCAGTTCATTTCAGAATGGGTGGCAAGGAATAGGTTAGTCCTAAATATTTCAAACTAAAAGCATTAGGGACAAATCATTCACTAAACCCTAAACCTCAACTAATTCTTGTGACAAATAATGTGGAAATTTAGCAAATTGTGGTGACCACTGCCATGGTCAAAACATGTTGATACATTAGCTAAGATGGGGAGAAGTCTGTCCATAATAAAGCGCTGCTCTGCCTTTTTAACAACACTGTCAACAAGGCAGGTCCTACATGCTCTAGTTTTGCAGCACCTGGACTACTGTCACACCTTGACCATAGAGAGCCCTCAGGGTTCATACGACGGTCGTGACAACTATTGTTCAGTCGTGTGGTCAGGTGCCACAAAGAGGACCTTGGAAAATTACAATTGGCTCAGAACAGGGCAGCACGGCTGGCCCTTAAATGTACACAGACAGCTAACATTAATAATATGCATGTAAATCTCTCATGGCTCAAAGTGGAGGAGAGATTGACTTCATCACTACTTGTTTTTGTAAGAAGTATTGACATGCTGAATACACCGAGGTCTGTTTAAACTACTAACACACAGTTTGGACACCCATGCACACCCCACAAGACATGCCACCAAAACTCTCTTCAAAATCCCCAGGTCAAGAACAGGCTATGGGAGGAGCACAGTACTACATAGAGCCATGACTACATGGAACTCTATTCCACATCAAGTAACTGACGCAAGCAGTAGAATCAGATTTATTTTAATGGAACAAGCGGGGACTGTGAAGAGGCCCACACACACAGGCACAGACACATATACACATGATAAGACACGCACTCTACAGACATGTACACATGGGATGTTGGATTGTAGATATGTGATAGTAGTGTTGTGAATGTGTAATGTCATATTTTAAATTGTATATAACTGCCTTAATGTTGCTGGACCCCAGGTAGAGTAGCTGGGGATCCTTAACAAATACAAACACATCGGTGAGAGAGCCGTTCGTTTGTCTCTCTAATTTGCATACTGGTAGGCTACTACTGCTTTTTGGCGATTATCTGCAGAGAAATTCTGAAAACATTCTATGAAGATGTTGAATCCTCACTGCAGGAACAGTAGGTACTGGAGAGGTCCATTCTGGTCCAAAATATAATACAAGAAAACAGATAGAAAATTATAAAAGTAACTGTCATGATACTTACAGTGCATTTGGAAAGTATTCAGACCCCTTCCCCTTTTCCACATTTTGTTACGTTACAGCCTTATTCTAAAATTGATTAAATTATTTTTGTTCTCCCTCAATCTACACACAATACCTCATAATGACAAAGCAAAAACAGGTTTTAAGATTGTTTTGGGCTGTGACAAAATGTGGAAAAAGTCAAGAGGTCTGAATAGTTTCTGAAAGCACGGTATATGGTCGTATTAAATATGTTGACATAGGCCTACTGATTTGATGAAAGTGTCAACAATGGAGTAGTCGACTGTTTTCTGTGTAGCAAAGCCCCTGTTTAACACCTGCTTCATTCTTCAATCATAGCTGTAGGTCTATTCATGGGTGCCTGACATTGTATAAAAGTGGGGGTGCACAATCTGGCGGGAAGGGGGGGGGGGGGGGGTCAAAGAGAAGACTAAAATATTTATTCTGACTAGATTAATAATCTACAACCTTCCCAAAAAAGTCCCACCCACAGTGATTGATCGGCAGGTCTGAAACCCTAACTCTATGATTTACACACAACCTGCCCCATCCCCTGACAATCCCACCCACATTGATTGATTGACATGCCAAACTGTTAAAGGTTTAAATTACAGAAGGACACATTGGCTTCCTTACCCTATGTGTCCACAGCAGCTGAGCTAATATAATTCATAATTTGAAAAAAAATGTTTTTGTGGAAATTCATATCAGTAAAACTTTAAATATCACTTTAATCTCAAGAGAAGACAGGTTTAATGTTTAAAAAAGGTAATCTTACTTAGTAAATAGTCCTGATCATATAGGCCTAGACCTAGACAATATCCAAAACAACTAACAATACACTGAATTCATACATTTTCAGTAATTTTTATTGTAAAGTCATCTTTCTACTCAATACCACAACTAATTTGACCTGTCTAGGGGGTAAGGTAGCAGGTAATGGACCCTATCAGAAATGTATATAGTTGGTGATGTATATAAACTAATTACAACTTTACATTTTTTTTTTTGTTAGATTACAATTGTACAATTCCTGCTCCCCGCATAACAACCACAAAGACTGCCGGAAAGGCCCGAACGCAAGATCGTAATTTTGATGACTCACACGGTGAGACATCTGTAGCCTACTGTACATGGTAAACTGGTGCGCCGCAAGTTCTACTTCCCATTTTAGTTTGGAAAACAGCTGTGAGGATTTTTCTACAAATATTCACAACATATTGACACAATTACAATCTTCATAGAATAAAAATGTAATTGAATATATTACAGGTGTTTTTTTGCTTTTTACAAAGTGGGATACATTTTTTACAAAGTGTTTAATTTGCATAGCCATAGAGGCATACTCACATTTGCATAGCAAGTGCTGCTACAGTACACCCTGCTACCACACAAAGCTTGGCCATCTTTTTTATTTATTTTATTTTATTTACTTATTTATTTCACCTTTATTTAACCAGGTAGGCAAGTTGAGAACAAGTTCTCATTTACAATTGCGACCTGGCCAAGATAAAGCAAAGCAGTTCGACACATACAACGACACAGAGTTACACATGGGGTAAAACAAACATACAGTCAATAATACAGTATAAACAAGTCTATATACGATGTGAGCAAATGAGGTGAGATAAGGGAGGTAAAGGCAAAAAGGCCATGGTGGCAAAGTAGATACAATATAGCAAGTAAAACACTGGAATGGTAGATTTGCAATGGGAGAATGTGCAAAGTAGAAATAAAAATAATGGGGGTGCAAAGGAGCAAAATAAATAAATTAATTAAATACAGTAGGGAAAGAGGTAGTTGTTTGGGCTAAATTATAGGTGGGCTATGTACAGGTGCAGTAATCTGTGAGCTGCTCTGACAGTTGGTGCTTAAAGCTAGTGAGGGAGATAAGTGTTTCCAGTTTCAGAGATTTTTGTAGTTCATTCCAGTCATTGGCAGCAGAGAACTGGAAGGAGAGGCGGCCAAAGAAAGAATTGGTTTTGGGGGTGACTAGAGAGATATACCTGCTGGAGCGTGTGCTACAGGTGGGAGATGCAATGGTGACCAGCGAGCTGAGATAAGGGGGGACTTTACCTAGCAGGGTCTTGTAGATGACATGGAGCCAGTGGGTTTGGCGACGAGTATGAAGCGAGGGCCAGCCAACGAGAGCGTACAGGTCGCAATGGTGGGTAGTATATGGGGCTTTGGTGACAAAACGGATTGCACTGTGATAGACTGCATCCAATTTGTTGAGTAGGGTATTGGAGGCTATTTTGTAAATGACATCGCCAAAGTCGAGGATTGGTAGGATGGTCAGTTTTACAAGGGTATGTTTGGCAGCATGAGTGAAGGATGCTTTGTTGCGAAATAGGAAGCCAATTCTAGATTTAACTTTGGATTGGAGATGTTTGATATGGGTCTGGAAGGAGAGTTTACAGTCTAACCAGACACCTAAGTATTTGTAGTTGTCCATGTATTCTAAGTCAGAGCCGTCCAGAGTAGTAATGTTGGACAGGCGGGTAGGTACAGGTAGCGATCGGTTGAAGAGCATGCATTTAGTTTTACTTGTATTTAAGAGCAATTGGAGGCCACGGAAGGAGAGTTGTATGGCATTGAAGCTTGCCTGGAGGGTTGTTAACACAGTGTCCAAAGAAGGGCCAGAAGTATACAGAATGGTGTCGTCTGCGTAGAGGTGGATCAGAGACTCACCAGCAGCAAGAGCGACCTCATTGATGTATACAGAGAAGAGAGTCGGTCCAAGAATTGAACCCTGTGGCACCCCCATAGAGACTGCCAGAGGTCCGGACAGCAGACCCTCCGATTTGACACACTGAACTCTATCAGAGAAGTAGTTGGTGAACCAGGCGAGGCAATCATTTGAGAAACCAAGGCTGTCGAGTCTGCCGATGAGGATGTGGTGATTGACAGAGTCGAAAGCCTTGGCCAGATCAATGAATACGGCTGCACAGTAATGTTTCTTATCGATGGCGGTTAAGATATCATTTAGGACCTTGAGCGTGGCTGAGGTGCACCCATGACCAGCTCTGAAACCAGATTGCATAGCAGAGAAGGTATGGTGAGATTCGAAATGGTCGGTAATCTGTTTGTTGACTTGGCTTTCGAAGACCTTAGAAAGGCATGGTAGGATAGATATAGGTCTGTAGCAGTTTGGGTCAAGAGTGTCACCCCCTTTGAAGAGGGGGATGACCGCAGCTGCTTTCCAATCTTTGGGAATCTCAGACGACACGAAAGAGAGGTTGAACAGGCTAGTAATAGGGGTGGCAACAATTTTGGCAGATAATTTTAGAAAGAAAGGGTCCAGTAGGGGTCCATATTTTGCAGCTCATTCAGAACATCAGCTGAGCAGATTTGGGAGAAGGAGAAATGGGGAAGGCTTGGGCGAGTTCAGTGGGGGGTGCAGTGCTGTTGACCGGGGTAGGAGTAGCCAGGTGGAAAGCATGGCCAGCCGTAGAAAATTGCTTATTGAAATTCTCAATTATGGTGGATTTATCAGTGGTGACAGTGTTTCCTATCTTCAGTGCAGTGGGCACTGAAGATGAATACTAATGCAATTGCTAGCTATCTCCATACAACTAACCCACAAGTTTATAATATTTTTTTACCCACAAGTATATGAAGAGTGAGCATGGATTTGTATTTCCTCACTGTGGGATGCCGAGCGTGTTGTGGGATTGTTTTCTGAAGTAAGAGCTGATTCTGAGAAAAATTCAACTTTTAGAGCAATATTACAGTATAATAAAAATGTATTTTAAGATTTTGTAACTTGTGAACGTTTTCTTGGAGTGCTCTTGCTAGCAGATACCCATAGACTTCCGTCATTGCGGTAGTTAGCATTGGCTAGCAAAACTACCTCTAACTTCCTTCACACTGGACACAGAGACATAAAAATGGTATCCATGAGTTAATCTGACTCTATGGAAGCAGATAAAAGTCCGAAGTATCCCTTTAACGTTTTCAATAATTTAGTTGTGTATTGTGGATGGAATCAAGTCATCAGAATGTGCCAGAGGCCACCAAAATAGAGCTTGTTCTGCAATTTCTTTCCTGGAACTCCCTGGCTGGCTACTTTTGCTATTTGGCTAGCTACTCCATGTACTTACGGAAAACACTGATGTGATGCTGTATTTCTGGTGGACCACATGTAGACTTTTCTGCTGAAAACCCCCAGAGAGAAACAGCATGCTGTTTGTTTATGTTATAATGAACTGCTCCATATAAAAGCTCCATATTTGATGAGGGTTGTGTGTGTGTGTGTGTGTGTGTGTGTGTGTGTGTGTGTGTGTGTGTGTGTGTGTGTGTGTGTGTGTGTGTGTGTGTGTGTGTGTGTGTGTGTGTGTGTGTGTGTGTGTGTGTGTGTGTGTGTGTGTGTGTGTGTGTGTGTGTGTGTGTGTGTGTGTGTGTGTCTTACCTGGGTGTCCATGTAGTGGCGAGTGTGGTCTGGGTAGTGTAGGAGAGGTGCTGGATGTCACAATCAGGCTCTTCCTATTGCTGGTCCGACAGCTGGGGAGAAAGGAGACACACACACTTAGAGAAGATCCACAAACACACTTAAAAACGACAACACACACACACACACACACACACACACACACACAAACACACACACACACCGAGGCAGTACATTCAATTGAACTGGGAGGAGATTTCCAGTACCAGATGAACCAGAACCAGATGAACACTTATTCCCATAATGTGTTCTATCAACACTCCATTCACTCTTCCAGTGTCCGCATATCAACGAAAAAGTTGCTTTATTAAGACTCTCCACTTCAAGCACATTAGGGGTTACAGTAGACCTAGTTAAAGGAACAGTGTAGCAGCTCCACACACAGACACACACACACACACACACACACACACACACACACACACACACACACACACACACACACACACACACACACACACACACACAGCGTTCCAGCTGACCCCAGAGTCTCTGTGTTTCTGTCCCTCCTCTCTCTCTGTCCCCACTCTCAGTAACGGCTCCACTCAGTCTGAGCAGCTTTTCATCTCTCTCTCTCTCTCTCTAAAGACCCAATCATCACAGCTGGAAGCCTGTACAGTACTCAATGCCCACTGATCAGAACTGCACACTACATTGGATTTGTGTGAGGTGACTGACTGAGGAGTGTGTGTGTGTGTGTGTGTGTGTGTGTGTGTGTGTGTGTGTGTGTGTGTGTGTGTGTGTGTGTGTGTGTGTGTGTGTGTGTGTGTGTGTGTGTGTGTGTGTGTGTGTGTGTGTGTGGGTGTGTGTGTGAGAGAGAAAGAAAGGACTGTGTGTGTGTGTGTGTGTGCCTGTCCTTCTGTCTGTCCGTGAGGACAGTGTGTCAGTGTGTGTGTGTCCGTTACTGTTGATCTCTAGTTTTATGAGTATAATAAGCCATTAACTGTTCGCAGTAAGAATCCCAACATAAAAACACCTGCAGAGCTCAATGACGTCTTTGCACTACTACTATAGCTGCTAGCCTAGTACTGCTGCAATGATGATGACGCTAATGTTCAGTACACAAGCATACAAAACAGGTATATACACACACACACACAGCAAACTAACAGTGCCATCAGTGAGCTCTGCTTAATGTTTGTATTTCACAGCAGGTGGTCTACAGCAGGGAGCCTGCATAGGAGTGGAGAGCAGAGGAGAAGAGAGGACAGATGAGGAGAGATGAGATGAAAGAGGAGAAGGGGAGAGAAGATAGTTTCACGTTTGAAGAGGAGAGGAGAAGAGAGGTGATGAAAGAGGAGATGGTGGTTCGAACTAGAGGTCAACCGATTAATCGGAATGGCCGATTAATTAGGGTCAATTTCAAGTTGTCATAACAATCGGAAATCTTTTTGGACATCGATTTGGCCAATTTCTTAAATTTTTAATTGATTTAATCTTTATTTAACTAGGCAAGTCAGTTAAGAACACATTCTTATTTTCAATGACGGCCTAGGAACGGTGGGTTAACTAACTGCCTCATTCAGGGGCAGAACGACAGATTTTTACCTTGTCAGCTCGGGGGATTCAATCTTGCAACCTTACAGTTAACTAGTCTAACGCTCTAACCACCTGATTACATTGCACTCCACGAGGAGACTGCCTGTTACTGTCATGTATTGTCATGTTGTGTCTTTCTGTCCTTTCCTTTCACCCTGTCTCCCTCTGCTGGTCGTATTAGGTTACCTTTTCTCCCCCGCTTTCCCCAAGCTGTTCCTTGTCTCCTCTTGACTACCTCGTCACCCCTTCTCCCACCTGTTCCCCTTTTCCCTCTGATTAGTCCCCTATATCTCTCTCTGTTTTTGTTCCTGTCCTTGTCGGATTCTTGTTTGTTGTGTTTCATGCCTGAGCCAGACTATCGTCATGTTTGCTGTAACCTTGTCCTGTCCTGTCGGAATCTGCCGGTCTATCTGAGCCTACCTATGTTTGGTTATTAAAGAAGCTCTGTTTAAGTTAGTTCGCTTTTGGGTCCTCATTCACTCACCGTAACAGTTACGCAAATGCAGTAAGCCAAGGTAAGTTGCAAGCTAGCATTAAACTTACCTAATAAAAAACAATCAATCAATCAATCATAATCACTAGTTAACTACACATGGTTGATGATATGACTAGTTTATCTAGCGTGTCCTGCGTTGCATATAATCGATGCAGTGCGTATCATTGCTCCAATGTGTACCAAACCATAAACATAAACAATGCCTTTCTTAAAATCAATACACAGAAGTATATATGTTTTTACCTGCATATTTAGCTAAAAGAAATCCAGGTTAGCAGGCAATATTAACCAGTTGAAATTGTGTCACTTCTCTTGCGTTCATTGCACGCAGAGTCAGTGCAACAGTTTGGGCCGCCTAGTTTGCCAGAATTTTACGTAATTATGACATAACATTGAAGGTTGTGCAATGTAACAGGAATATTTAGAATAATGGATGCCACCCGTTAGATAAAATACGGAATGGTTCCGTATTTCACTGAAAGAATAAACGTCTTGTTTTCAAGATGATAGTTTCCGGATTCGGCCATTTTAATGACCTAAGGCTTGTATTTCTGTGTGTTATCATGTTATAGCAAAGTCTATGATTTGATAGAGCAGTCTGACTGAGCGGTGGTAGGCAGCAGCAGGCTCATAAGCATTCATTCAAACAGCACTTTCTTGCGTTTGCCAGCAGATGTTTATGACTTCAAGCCTATCAACTCCCGAGATTAGGCTGGTGTAACCGATGTGAAATGGCTAGCTAGTTAGCGGGGTGCACGCTAATAGCGTTTCAAACGTCACTCGCTCTGAGACTTGGAGTGGTTGTTTCCCTTGCTCTGCATGGGTAACGCTGTTTGGAGGGTGGCTGTTGTCATTGTGTTCCTGGTTCGAGCCCAGGTAGGAGCAAGGAGAGGGATGGAAGCTATACTGTTACACTGGCAATACTGAAGTGACTATAAGAACATCCAATAGTCAAAGGTTCATGAAATACAAATGGTATAGAGAGAAATAGTCCTATAATTCCTATAATAACTACAACCTAAAACTCATGTTTAATACTTATTTTCCACCATAATTTGCAAATAAATTCATAAAAAATCCTACAATGGGATTTTCTGGATTTTTTTTCTCATTTTGTCTGTCATAGTTGAAGTGTACCTATGATGAAAATTACAGGCCTCTCTCATCTTTTTAAGTGGGAGAACTTGCACAATTGGTGGCTGACCTAATACTTTTTTGCCCCACTGTATGTATATATATATATATATATATATATATATATATATATATATATATATATATATATATATATATATATATATATATGTATATATATATATATATATATATATAACTATTTGTCACATATCAGTTTACAAACAATGTAAAAAATAATCATTGCGTTAATAAAGCCGCATACAAAAATGATTTTTTTGTTTTTTTTGTTTTTTGAGTAAGGCAGCTCCAAAATGCAGGTGTTTCAACCTAGCTCAGTGCTTTCTGTGGTGGTGGGGCAGCCAGCAGAAAATACAGAGCGTAGGGGTTGGTAATGTTCTCTAGATATGGCGTGATTGGCTCAGTGTTCTGTCACTCATGTCTAAGGGTAGAGCTTGAAAATTCAAGCCCCTTAGGTGCTGCCATAGAGTTATATTAGAAGTACCCATCCAAGAAGGCTCAAGATCATTGGCCACAGATAAAATGGCATCTGGCAGAGAAAATGAACTGTTTAGCAACCAGACAAATCTCCACTGATAGCCAGGTGTAGCAGTGGTAAATTGTTGGGACTGCTGTTGGGACAGCTTTATGTACCGTTTTAGTGCAATTCATGTTTTGTTCAGTGTTGTGTAGTGGCTTTGCTAGCATGCATCCCCAATATTAAATCTTGTTTTGGCCCACCAAGATTTACATGCTGAAATTGCCACTGATTACACCTATCTATACATACTGTACTTTACATTATTTGCGAGATCAGACATAATATCACTATAATCCGAGTGTTATTTTTTGGAAGTTTCTTTCATTTCAGCGATTCAAATGTGTAAATATTTCAACAGTATCAAAAAAAAACTTTTTTTCAATGTCACAAATCTTTCTTCTCTTTCTTGTGATGTAAGTGTCGAGACGATGCTCTGAATCCCAGACAAAGCGACGGAACGGAAAAACGATGTATTCCGTTGATCCCATTTCAGCCATTACCGGGTTGTGTTTGACAGGCCATTGCAAACATTTCCGCGGTAGTAATGTTGACGGATGAAAAAAAGCGAGAGCATTGAAGAGTCGCAGGAGTACAATGAAAGCAATCAATCCAGCGACATTTAAGTGACAAGTGGATTTTGCACCCCTCAAACTCAGGAAATAGAAAAAGACAGATCCTTAGGTGGGCAGGGCATGCACTTTGCTACTCAAAGGCTGTGACGGGAGGATGGCGAGAACAGAGGGGTAGTCGAGAGACTAGAGAAACACTTCACCGCATGCAGACATATTTAACAACATCCTGTCTAGGTGGAGAGAAAAACAGGACCAAATCAAATCCACAACAAGGCCTTGGCACATTAACATAGCTATGGTAAGAGAGCGGCTGTGTGGAGGGAGGCAGGCAGGGGCGTGAAATGAAAGTTGCTCTGTAATTACAATCACCCAGATCTCCCGACATTTCTAAAAACATGTTTTCACTTTGTCATTATGGGGTATTGTGTGTTGATGGGTGAGAGAAAAAAATCAGGCTGTAAAACAACACAATTTGGAGTCAAGGGGTATGCATACTTCCTGAAGGCACTGCAGAATTAAACATAATGATTATGGCTCGAGATTGCAGGAAAAAGCTAATTATTATTATTATAATAAATAATTTACCCGACGTCCAAGTGGGGGCCCTAGCACCCCTCTGGACCACCCCCCAGCGATCATCACGTGTGTGTGTGTGTGTGTGTTTGTTTTTATTATCCTTGTGAGGACCAGAAATCCTCACTAGGACAGTAAAACGAGGAAAATTCGGACAAGTGGGGACATTTTGCCAGTCCCCAGAAGGAAAGAGGCTATTTTAGGGAATGGGGTTAGGTTTAGGAGTTTAAGATTTAAGTTAGGAAAATAGGATTGTGTGAGTGTGTGTGCTCAAAGTCTACTTCAAAGCGTTATACACTAAGGAAAGGTTTAACAGAGACTCATCGTAAAGCCCAAGTCTCAGGTCAAACAAATCTCTCTCTCTCTCTCCTGAGTGAGGTCCCAGAAGTTATAAGTATGTTTGATGAAAGGAATCATCCAGTTTGGTGGGATCATCCAGCTACTGCGAATACATCAACAGTACCAACCTGCCTACCTCTGTAACCAGGTGGGAGGTCTTAGCTAGGAGCTACTAGAGTTCGACCGATTAATTGGCATTGGCCGATTAATTAGGGCTGATTTCAAGTTTCCAAAACAATCGGTAATCTGCCTTTTTGGACGCCGATTATGGCCGATCACATTGCAATCCACGAGGAGACTGTGTAGCAGGCTGACCACCTGTTATGAGAGAGCAGCATCAGAATGACCTTGTGGCTGCAAGGAGCCAAGGAAAGTTGCTAGCTAGCATTAAACTCATCTTATAAAAAACTATCAATCTTCGCATAATCACTAGTTAACTACACATGGTTGATGATATTACTAGGTTAACTAGCTTGTCCTGCATTGCATATAATCAATGCGTGCCTGTTAATTTATCATCGAATCACAGCCTACTTCAACTTCGCCAAACGGGTGATGAATTAACTAAATGAATTAAATATTTTTAAACCTGAATATTTAGTTAAAATAAATTCATGTTAGCAGGCAATTATTATTAACTAGGGAAATTATGTCACTTCTCTTATGTTCAGTGCAATCAGAGTCAGGGTATATGCAGCAGTTCGGGTCACCTGGCTCATTGCGAACTGTGTGAAGACCATTTCTTCCTAACAAAGACTGTAATTAATTTGCCAGAATTTTACATAATTATGACATAACATTCAAGGTTGTGCAATGTAACAGCAATATTTAGACTTAAGGATGCCACCCATTCAATAAAATTCACTGAAAGAATAAACGTTTTGTTTTCGAAACTATAGTTTCCGGATTTGACCATATTAATGACCAAAGGCTCGTATTTCTGTGTTTATTATATTATAAGTCTATGATTTGATATTTGATAGAGCAGTCTGACTGAGTGGTGGAAGGCAGCAGCAGACTGGTAAGCATTCATTCAAAGAGCACTTTACTGCTTTTGCCAGCAGCTCTTAGCAATGCTTGAGGCACAGCGCTGTTTATGACTTCAAGCCTATCAACTCTTGAGATTAGGCTGGCAATACTATAGTGCCTATAAGAACATCCAATAGTCAAAGGTATATGAAATACAAATGGTATAGAGAGTCATAACTCCTATAATAACTTGCGGCTGAACTTGAAAGGGGTTCCTTCATTATTTTTACGTTCATGTCTTCCATAGAGAATATCTTGATCTACTTCAAATAAGGTCTGTGTTTCGTGCAGGTTTAAACCGCTTCAGCGATTTGATACTCGTGTAAATCTCACTAGGATAAGGTAATATTTGTCAACATATTTTCATAAATCCACTCTACCCCAAAAAATTATCTTCACATATATTTAGCCAATATTGATCAGAGTTACCTTGTCCTATGGATATCTGCACAGTTATCAAATTGTCACGGTGGTGTAAGCCTACACGAAACACAGACCTTATTTTAAGTGAATCTAAAAATATCCTATGGAATCAATGAATGAAGGAACCGCTTTTCAGATTTTGCTGGAAGGTGTCATGGGGATTATTGTTAAAATAGAATTTCCTGCATATAGAAATGACAGTTTTTGTTTTCAACATTCATCACAGGTAACTTAAAGTCTAGTTTTATTATTCAAACAGTTGAGAGTATTTGTGTCTTCATTATCCTTGTCAATTCAGAGAGCTGTGCGTGTATGTATGATTATATTAATTTTACAGATGGCAGAGAAAAGCAGAGCACCAGTGTGGGACTATTACATTGAATCGGCACCAGGGAAAGCAAGGTGTCTTATTTGTGATAAAGATGTAAGCATGGGGTCAGCAACGGCTAAATCAAAAAATACCATCAACCTGTGGAATCACCTTAAGAACACCCATCCAAAAGCCCATAAGGAAGCAATGATGAAAAAAAGCAAAGGCAAATTCTTCACAATGAAAAAGTGATAGACATGTCACAGACATCGCTGGCTCGTACAATCGTACAACGTTTTAATACATAAACAAAATGGCAGGACAAAGACCCAAGGGGCAAGAAGATGGATAAAGCAATTATGGAGATGATTGCCACTGACAACCCACCATTCACAGTGGTGCTGAACCCCGGTAAGGATCAAAGATGAAAAATTATATCGCACAGAAATGCTAGATAAAACACACGAAAGAGTCCACACATGGCATTCACAACTGACTGCTGGGTCCCTGATGAGCCTTACTGGACATTTAATTGACAATGTCTGGACAAGAAAGCAGGTTGTGCTGAATGTCAAGACTATGACTGGATCACACACAGGAAACCACATCAGAGAGATGTTCTTGACCATGTTGGAATACTGGGAAATCCTCAGGGACAGTAGGGCAAACATGGTGAAAGGTATGAGACTGGCAGAGCTTCCAGACTTCAGCTGCAGTGCACACACCCTAGAGCTTGTAATCAATGATGGACTATCCAGTCAGAGAGGTGTGCTAGACATTATTGCCATGTTGAAGAGGTTTTGCAACTCACTTCGACCACTCTGTACTGGCCAAAGAGAGGCTGAGGGCCATTCAGGAAGCGCTTGGCCATCCCAAACACAGCATCATCCAAACAGTTCAAACTCGCTGGAACTCAACACTACACATGTTGCAGAGGATGTTTGAACAGAGGCGTGCACTGAATGTGTATGCAGGTGAATACGGACACATCAGTAGTTTGTCTGCTGCACAGTGGGACATTGTCTCTAACCTAATTGAGACTCTGGCACCTACGGAGGAGGTGACAATGGAGATGAGCCACTCCAACTCTACAGCCGAATGCATCATCCCCAGTGTGTCGGTGCGGAAGCTGATGCTGCAGCAGGAGGGTCCTTCTACTCAAGGCATCAAAACTTTACGGAAGACCATGTTGGACAGTCTGACAAGGAGGTTCTCCAAGGCCGAGGAGACAAAGTGCCTGGTGCTGGCAACTGTCCTGGATCCACGTCACAAGAGTTACACCTTCACCTTAGGGACAGCACTAGAGAAAGCAAAGGAGTGGCTGAAGGAGGGATCTGACCTACTAAGGAAACCAAATCCCAGAGCCACAGCCGGAGGGACGAGTGAAGAGGAGACCCAGATCCAGGTGCAAAGAGGCAAAGAGTCTGGGTAGATCAGCCACCCAGTCTGGTTGACAGCCTTTGCGCTAGAATCCTTGGAAGCCAAGAGCGCAGGGCTGAAGTCCAGAGCAGTTTTGAAATTGAGTTGGAGCGTTACCTCACAGAGCCTGTTATTGACAGAGAGAGTGGCTTGCCTTTGGAGTGGTTGAAACAGAATGAGGACAGACTTCAAACACTCGCTCCACTAGCAAAGACGTTTCTCTGTCCCCCACCTTCTTCGGTCCCAAGCGAGAGAGTGTTCAGTGAGGTCGGGATCATTTATGATAAGCGGACTGACAGGGGAACATGCAGACAAGCTCTGCTTTCTGCACTGCCACCTAAAAATTATTCACTTGTAATATTGAAGACTCATGTTAAAAGGAACCACCAGCTGTCATATGTTCTCATGTTCTGAGCAAGGAACTTAAAACGTTAGCTTTTTACATGGCACATATTGCACTTTTACTTTCTTCTCCAACACTGTGTTTTTGCATTATTTAAACCAAATTGAACATGTTTCATTATATATTTGAGACTAAATTGATTTGATTTATGTATTATATTAAGTTAAAAATAAAAGAGTTCATTGTTTATTCATCGTTATCGGCATTTTTTGGTCCTCCAATAATCGTTATCGGCATTGAAAAATCGTAATCGGTCAACCTCTAGGAAATACATCATCTCTCTCCTCACACAGAGCCAGGATAATTATCCTAGATCTAGGCTGCTTTAGGCTTTAGCCTTTTCTGTTGGTGCTTTGTTCACTCCATCTTTTTTGTTCTCTCTCTCTCTCTCAGAGAGAGGCCAGAGAGGTCCATCCATACAGCTGCCACTGGGCCTCTCAGACATCCCATGATGCTGTCTACCTGGACCAGAAGCATTGACCCCTGACCACTCTGACAAGTAGAGGTTAGAGGTCAAAGGGAGGGTCTGACGGTTCCATAAAGAGGACAGCTCACACTGCAGAGCGTGCATCTCGACAGATGGTAAGAGAATTATCAAACACACAGCTTCTCATGAAGGAATTCTTACCCAAGCTTGGCTGCTTACGTTGGATGCATACCAATAAACACCCACTGGCCACAGTACACACATGCACACACACACACCAGGGTTTCCGTTAGCCGGTAATAGCTGGCTATTGGCCAATAAAAAAAATGAAAAGCGAAAAATAAAACTGGCGCTGGGAGAAAACAAAAAAGGAGTAAAAATGTGCTTCCCAAGTCCGATAATAAGTTGAATGGACTAACTCTGTGTGCAATAAGGATATTTAACATGATTTTTGAATCTCTGTAACCCACACAAACAATTTGCTGTAAGGTCCCTCGGTCGAGCAGTGAATTTCAAGTACAGATTCAACAACAAAGACCAGGGAGGCTTTCCATACAAAGAAACAGGTGTCCTTATTAACTCAATTGACAGAGAGGAACAAAACCACTCAGGAATTTCACCATGAGGCCAATGGTAATTTTAAACCAGTTACAGAGTTAAATAGCTGTGATAGGAGAAAACTAAGGATGGATCAACAACGTAGTTACTCCACAATACTAACCTAAATGACCGAGTGAAAAGAAGAAAGCCTGTACAGAATAAAAAATATTCCAAAATGTGCATCCTGTTAGCAATAAGGCACAAAAGTAATACTGCACAAAATGTGGAAAGAAATGTACTTTTTGTCCTGAATACAAAGTATTATGTTTCGGGCAAATCCAACACAACACATCACTGAATACCACTCTTTATATTTTCAAGCATGGTTGTGGCTGCATCATGTTATGGGTATGCTTGTCATCGGCAAGGACAAACAAAGTCCTAGAGGAAAACCTGGTTCAGTCCTCTTTCCAAGACACTGGTAGACAATTCCAGCTTTCAGCAGGACAATAACCTAAAATGCAAAGCCAAATATACACTGGTGTCACACCCTGACCATAGTTTTCTTTGTATGTTTCTATGTTTTGGTTGGTCAGGGTGTGATCTGAGTGGGCATTCTATGTTACATGTCTAGTTTGTCTAGTTCTATGTTTGGCCTGATATGGTTCTCAATCAGAGGCAGGTGTTAGTCATTGTCTCTGATTGGGAACCATATTTAGGTAGCCTGTTTGGTGTTGGGTTTTGTGGGTGATTGTTCCTGTCTCTGCGTTTGCACCAGATAGGGCTGTTTTAGGTTTTCACGGTTCTTGTTAGTCTGTTCATGTGAAGTGCTTTATTAAAGAACCATGAATAGAAACCTCACTGCGTTTTGGTCCGCCTCTCCTTCAACTCAAGAGAACCTTTACAACTGGAGTTACTTACCAAGATGCCTTGTTAAAGTTTTGACGTAAATCATCTTGAAAATCTATGGGAAGATTTGAAAATGGCTGTCTAGCAATGATCAACAACTAACTTGACAGAGCTTGAAGAATAAATGTTTTAAAAATGAGCATATAATGTACAAAGCTCTTAAGAGACACCCTAAAAGACTCACAGCTGTTATCACTCAGGGGGATGAATACTTATCTAATACAAATATATTAGAAAAAAAAAGTTCAAACGTTAGAAATGATCTTCCACTTCGACAGAGTATTTTGTGTAGAGTGTTGACAAAAAAAGTAGAATTCAATCCATTTTAATACCACTTTGTAACACAACAAAATGTGGAAAAAACTAAGTGGTGTGAATGCTTTCTAAAGTCATTATAAACCCTTTTGACTGGTCATGCTTAAACACATCTAGTACTGGGTTGGACGCCTCCAGAACAGACTGAATTCTTTGGGGCAAAGAAATGTTGCTCAATTGTGACCGACAGCTCGATTCAGTCTTAAGTAGCAACATTTGAAATTGTGTTTTTTACATTGGATTAAAGCAGCGACTCTACTTTAAAAATATATATCATATACTACAGTTGAGGAACAATGGGAAAGTGATTCTGCTTTGAAAGTTTGAGAAAATGACCCTTGAATATTTTGGTACACCTACTGGAGAGCTCCTCTTTGTCTATACCCATTC
Organism: Oncorhynchus mykiss; assembly: GCF_057628025.1. NCBI lineage: Eukaryota > Metazoa > Chordata > Actinopteri > Salmoniformes > Salmonidae > Oncorhynchus > Oncorhynchus mykiss. Next base: position 42,549,687 of record NC_143025.1, read on the forward strand.
AGCATCATTCACACCCTCTTAAGCCTTAGCCCCACCCATCTCATTAAGGATTCACATGAGGCCATGTGCTAAACAGTAAGTACGGTAGTGTACAACAAAAGACTTCAAGACTAAAGGCTGGTTTATACTATCGACATGTCTGTATACAGTTGTCGAAGTGACATCATGAACATTCTATTGTCATCCGACAGGGATGTCGCTAGGCCTTCATTAGCCCCCCCCCCCCCCCCTAAATAAATCAATATATCAGTCAATATATTTTCTCTGTTATTTCTTTTTTTTTGTCAACCGTTCCATCACATCTTAAACTTCTTACCGGGCGAGCACTAAGACGTGGGGGAGGCTGCTGCTGCAGAGACTGCAGAGAGTGCTAGTGACTATTAGGTCTACTTGTAGCTAACATTTTGGTTAATGTTAGCTACTTCTGTGGCTTGAGACTGTTAGCAGTAAACGGACAGGAAAAGGCTCTGACAGAACGGAGTCATGCAGATAGGCTATGATTTGAATTTGTGGTGAGTTAGAACAGACAGAGAGAGATTATTCACTACTATAGACTTTGGTCATAATCAAAGCTTGGTTAACCAATATGTTAACGTTTTACTGTGAGGCTGCCTGTAAGTTACAGTGTAACTGATGTTACGAGCTAGCTAACGGTAACGTTAACGCTGTATTTTAAATTCGACATAAGTTATGTGGCGATGATATCTAATTAACATTGTATTTAATGTAGTTTTGCTATCTGTGCCAGGCTATAAATGAGACAGATGACGTAACATCATGCACATATATTTTCATACTCAATTGCTTTCATTCAGTAGGCCATTACAATTATAAGTAGGTAATGTGTAGAGAAGGTGACATAGTGTTGATCACAATGTCATTGTATTATCCTGAATTTCTCAACTGTAGGCTAGCTAACGACTAACGTTAGAATGATATACAGAAATTCTTCAAGAGAGGCAGTGCCAGCAGCTCTGCCGAAGGCCAATCCGGTGAGAAATTAAGATTTTACCAGTTCAAACAAACAAATTAAAACTTAAACTGAATAATCACCTATTAAGCCTAAATATGAGTTTAATAACAATACATGCCAGAACACAGCACACAAGAATGAGGGAAATAATCTGGAGGCTGACAGGGCTGAGGGAGCATGTCTGATGAAGGTTAGTGATAAAAAAGAAAAGCGAGTAGATGTTCAAGCTTTCAGTTAAATTTGTACAGCATATGACAGAATATGTCTTACTTTTGTTAGGCATATATGTTAGGCATATATCTTAAAGGGTCATGCAGAAAGAGAGGCTTCTGTGCAAGGCAGAGATCAACATGCGAGCTGTGTAAGTGAGAGAGAGCAAGCATGCCCAGAGAAAGAGGGACAAGAAACAGATCCAGAAAGAGAGGGACAACAAACAGATCCAGAAAGAGAGGGACAACAAACAGATCCAGAAAGAGAGGGACAACAAACTGATCCAGACAGAGAGGGACAACAAACTGATCCAGAGAGGGAGGGACAACAAACAGATCCAGACAGAGAGGGACAACAAACTGATCCAGAGAGGGAGGGACAACAAACAGATCCAGAAAGAGAGGGACAACAAACAGATCCAGAAAGAGAGGGACAACAAACAGATCCAGAAAGAGAGGGACAACAAACAGATCCAGAAAGAGAGGGACAACAAACAGATCCAGAAAGAGAGGGACAACAAACAGATCCAGCGAGAGAGGGACAAGAAACAGATCCAGAGAGAGGGACAACAAACATATCCAGAGAGAGGGACAACAAACAGATCCAGAGAGAGAGGGACAACAAACAGATCCAGAGAGAGAGGGACAACAAACTGATCCAGAAAGAGAGGGACAACAAACAGACCCAGAAAGAGAGGGACAACAAACAGATCCAGACAGAGAGGGACAACAAACTGATCCAGAGAGGGAGGGACAACAAACAGATCCAGAAAGAGAGGGACAACAAACAGATCCAGATAGGGAGGGACAACAAACAGATCCAGAAAGAGAGGGACAACAAACAGATCAAGAGAGGGAGGGACAACAAACAGATACAGGGAGGGAGGGACAACAAACAGATCCAGAAAGAGAGGGACAACAAACAGATCCAGAAAGAGAGGGACAACAAACAGATCCAGAAAGAGAGGGACAACAAACAGATCCAGAAAGAGAGGGACAACAAACAGATCCAGAAAGAGAGGGACAACAAATAGATCCAGAAAGAGAGGGACAACAAACAGATCCAGTGAGAGAGGGACAACAAACAGATCCAGAGAGAGGGACAACAAACAGATCGAGAAAGAGAGGGACAACAAACAGATCCAGAGAGAGAGGGACAACAAACTGATCCAGAAAGAGAGGGACAACAAACAGATCCAGAAAGAGAGGGACAACAAACAGATCCAGACAGAGAGGGACAACAAACTGATCCAGAGAGGGAGGGACAACAAACAGATCCAGAAAGAGAGGGACAACAAACAGATCCAGAAAGAGAGGGACAACAAACAGATCCAGAAAGAGAGGGACAAGAAACAGATCCAGAAAGAGAGGGACAACAAACAGATCCAGAAAGAGAGGGACAACAAACAGATCCAGAAAGAGAGGGACAACAAACTGATCCAGACAGAGAGGGACAACAAACTGATCCAGAGAGGGAGGGACAACAAACAGATCCAGACAGAGAGGGACAACAAACTGATCCAGAGAGGGAGGGACAACAAACAGATCCAGAAAGAGAGGGACAACAAACAGATCCAGAAAGAGAGGGACAACAAACAGATCCAGAAAGAGAGGGACAACAAACAGATCCAGAAAGAGAGGGACAACAAACAGATCCAGAAAGAGAGGGACAACAAACAGATCCAGCGAGAGAGGGACAAGAAACAGATCCAGAGAGAGGGACAACAAACATATCCAGAGAGAGGGACAACAAACAGATCCAGAGAGAGAGGGACAACAAACAGATCCAGAGAGAGAGGGACAACAAACTGATCCAGAAAGAGAGGGACAACAAACAGACCCAGAAAGAGAGGGACAACAAACAGATCCAGACAGAGAGGGACAACAAACTGATCCAGAGAGGGAGGGACAACAAACAGATCCAGAAAGAGAGGGACAACAAACAGATCCAGATAGGGAGGGACAACAAACAGATCCAGAAAGAGAGGGACAACAAACAGATCAAGAGAGGGAGGGACAACAAACAGATACAGGGAGGGAGGGACAACAAACAGATCCAGAAAGAGAGGGACAACAAACAGATCCAGAAAGAGAGGGACAACAAACAGATCCAGAAAGAGAGGGACAACAAACAGATCCAGAAAGAGAGGGACAACAAACAGATCCAGAAAGAGAGGGACAACAAATAGATCCAGAAAGAGAGGGACAACAAACAGATCCAGTGAGAGAGGGACAACAAACAGATCCAGAGAGAGGGACAACAAACAGATCGAGAAAGAGAGGGACAACAAACAGATCCAGAGAGAGAGGGACAACAAACTGATCCAGAAAGAGAGGGACAACAAACAGATCCAGAAAGAGAGGGACAACAAACAGATCCAGACAGAGAGGGACAACAAACTGATCCAGAGAGGGAGGGACAACAAACAGATCCAGAAAGAGAGGGACAACAAACAGATCCAGAAAGAGAGGGACAACAAACAGATCCAGAAAGAGAGGGACAAGAAACAGATCCAGAAAGAGAGGGACAACAAACAGATCCAGAAAGAGAGGGACAACAAACAGATCCAGCGAGAGAGGGACAACAAACAGATCCAGAGAGAGGGACAACAAACAGATCCAGAAAGAGAGGGACAACAAACAGATCCAGACAGAGAGGGACAACAAACTGATCCAGAAAGAGAGGGACAACAAACAGATTCAGAAAGAGAGGGACAACAAACAGATCCAGAAAGAGAGGGACAACAAACAGATCCAGCGAGAGAGGGACAACAAACAGATCCAGAGAGAGGGACAACAAACAGATCCAGAGAGAGGGACAACAAACAGATCCAGAGAGAGAGGGACAACAAGCAGATCCAGAGAGAGAGGGACAACAAACAGATCCAGAAAGAGAGGGACAACAAACAGATCCAGAAAGAGAGGGACAACAAACAGATCCAGACAGAGAGGGACAACAAACTGATCCAGAGAGGGAGGGACAACAAACAGATCCAGAAAGAGAGGGACAACAAACAGATCCAGATAGGGAGGGACAACAAACAGATCCAGAAAGAGAGGGACAACAAACAGATCAAGAGAGGGAGGGACAACAAACAGATACAGGGAGGGAGGGACAACAAACAGATCCAGAAAGAGAGGGACAACAAACAGATCCAGAAAGAGAGGGACAACAAACAGATCCAGAAAGAGAGGGACAACAAACAGATCCAGAAAGAGAGGGACAACAAACAGATCCAGAAAGAGAGGGACAACAAACAGATCCAGAGAGAGGGACAACAAACAGATCCAGAAAGAGAGGGACAACAAACAGATCCAGACAGAGAGGGACAACAAACTGATCCAGAGAGGGAGGGACAACAAACAGATCCAGAAAGAGAGGGACAACAAACAGATCCAGAAAGAGAGGGACAACAAACAGATCCAGAAAGAGAGGGACAAGAAACAGATCCAGAAAGAGAGGGACAACAAACAGATCCAGAAAGAGAGGGAAAACAAACAGATCCAGCGAGAGAGGGACAACAAACAGATCCAGAGAGAGGGACAACAAACAGATCCAGAAAGAGAGGGACAACAAACAGATCCAGACAGAGAGGGACAACAAACTGATCCAGAAAGAGAGGGACAACAAACAGATTCAGAAAGAGAGGGACAACAAACAGATCCAGAAAGAGAGGGACAACAAACAGATCCAGCGAGAGAGGGACAACAAACAGATCCAGAGAGAGGGACAACAAACAGATCCAGAGAGAGGGACAACAAACAGATCCAGAGAGAGAGGGACAACAAGCAGATCCAGAGAGAGAGGGACAACAAACAGATCCAGAAAGAGAGGGACAACAAACAGATCCAGAAAGAGAGGGACAACAAACAGATCCAGACAGAGAGGGACAACAAAATGATCCAGAGAGGGAGGGACAACAAACAGATCCAGAAAGAGAGGGACAACAAACAGATCCAGATAGGGAGGGACAACAAACAGATCCAGAAAGGGAGGGACAACAAACAGATACAGGGAGGGAGGGACAACAAACAGATCCAGAAAGAGAGGGACAACAAACAGATCCAGAAAGAGAGGGACAACAAACAGATCCAGAAAGAGAGGGACAACAAACAGATCCAGAAAGAGAGGGACAACAAACAGATCCAGAAAGAGAGGGACAACAAACAGATCCAGAAAGAGAGGGACAACAAACAGATCCAGAAAGAGAGGGACAACAAACAGATCCAGAGAGAGAGGGACAACAAACAGATCCAGAAAGAGAGGGACAACAAACAGATCCAGAAAGAGAGGGACAACAAACATATCCAGAAAGAGAGGGACAACAAACAGATCCAGACAGAGAGGGACAACAAACTGATCCAGAGAGGGAGGGACAACAAACAGATCCAGAAAGAGAGGGACAACAAACAGATCCAGAAAGAGAGGGACAACAAACAGATCCAGAAAGAGAGGGACAACAAACAGATCCAGAAAGAGAGGGACAACAAACAGATCCAGAAAGAGAGGGACAACAAACAGATCCAGCGAGAGAGGGACAACAAACAGATCCAGAGAGAGGGACAACAAACAGATCCAGAAAGAGAGGGACAACAAACAGATCCAGACAGAGAGGGACAACAAACTGATCCAGAGAGGGAGGGACAACAAACAGATCCAGAAAGAGAGGGACAACAAACGGATCCAGAAAGAGAGGGACAACAAACAGATCCAGAAAGAGAGGGACAACAAACTGATCCAGAAAGAGAGGGACAACAAACAGATCCAGAAAGAGAGGGACAACAAACAGATCCAGACAGAGAGGGACAACAAACTGATCCAGAGAGGGAGGGACAACAAACAGATCCAGAAAGAGAGGGACAACAAACAGATCCAGATAGGGAGGGACAACAAACAGATCCAGAAAGAGAGGGACAACAAACAGATCAAGAGAGGGAGGGACAACAAACAGATACAGGGAGGGAGGGACAACAAACAGATCCAGAAAGAGAGGGACAACAAACAGATCCAGAAAGAGAGGGACAACAAACAGATCCAGAAAGAGAGGGACAACAAACAGATCCAGAAAGAGAGGGACAACAAACAGATCCAGAAAGAGAGGGACAACAAACAGATCCAGCGAGAGAGGGACAACAAACAGATCCAGAGAGAGGGACAACAAACAGATCCAGAAAGAGAGGGACAACAAACAGATCCAGAGAGAGAGGGACAGCAAACTGATCCAGAAAGAGAGGGACAACAAACAGATCCAGCAAGAGAGGGACAACAAACAGATCCACACAGAGAGGGACAACAAACTGATCCAGAGAGGGAGGGACAACAAACAGATCCAGAAAGAGAGGGACAACAAACAGATCCAGAAAGAGAGGGACAACAAACAGATCCAGAAAGAGAGGGACAACAAACAGATCCAGAAAGAGAGGGACAACAAACAGATCCAGAAAGAGAGGGACAACAAACAGATCCAGGGAGAGAGGGACAACAAACAGATCCAGAGAGAGGGACAACAAACAGATCCAGAAAGAGAGGGACAACAAACAGATCCAGAGAGAGAGGGACAAGAAACAGATCCAGAAAGAGAGGGACAACAAACAGATCCAGAAAGAGAGGGACAACAAACAGATCCAGAAAGAGAGGGACAACAAACAGATCCAGAGAGAGAGGGACAACAAACAGATCCAGAGAGAGAGAGGGACAACAAACAGATCCAGAGAGGGAGGGACAACAAACAGATCCAGAAAGAGAGGGACAACAAACAGATCCAGAGAGGGAGGGACAACAAACAGATCCAGCGAGAGAGGGACAACAAACAGATCCAGAGAGAGGGACAACAAACAGATCCAGAAAGAGAGGGACAACAAACAGATCCAGAGAGAGAGGGACAACAAACTGATCCAGAAAGAGAGGGACAACAAACAGATCCAGAAAGAGAGGGACAACAAACAGATCCAGACAGAGAGGGACAACAAACTGATCCAGAGAGGGAGGGACAACAAACAGATCCAGAAAGAGAGGGACAACAAACAGATCCAGAAAGAGAGGGACAACAAACAGATCAAGAAAGAGAGGGACAACAAACAGATCCAGAAAGAGAGGGACAACAAACAGATCCAGAAAGAGAGGGACAACAAACAGATCCAGAAAGAGAGGGACAACAAACAGATCCAGAGAGAGAGGGACAACAAACTGATCCAGAAAGAGAGGGACAACAAACAGATCCAGAAAGAGAGGGACAACAAACGGATCCAGAAAGAGAGGGACAACAAACAGATCCAGAGAGAGGGACAACAAACAGATCCAGAAAGAGAGGGACAACAAACAGATCCAGAGAGAGAGGGACAACAAACTGATCCAGAAAGAGAGGGACAACAAACAGATCCAGAAAGAGAGGGACAACAAACGGATCCAGAAAGAGAGGGACAACAAACAGATCCAGAAAGAGAGGGACAACAAACAGATCCAGAGAGGGAGGGACAACAAACAAATCCAGAGAGGGAGGGACAACAAACAGATCCAGACAGGGAGGGACAACAAACAGATCCAGACAGGGAGGGACAACAAACAGATCCAGAAAGAGAGGGACAACAAACAGATCCAGAAAGAGAGGGACAACAAACAGTTGCAGAAAGAGAGGGACAATAAACAGATCCAGAGAGGGAGGGACAACAAACAGATCCAGAGAGAGAGGGACAACAAACAGATCCAGATAGGGAGGGACAACAAACAGATCCAGAAAGAGAGGGACAACAAACAGATCCAGAGAGGGAGGGACAACAAACAGATCCAGAGAGGGAGGGACAACAAACAGATCCAGAGAACGAAAGTAATCAAGCCACTGCAGCAACTCCTTCCAGAAATGAGAGCGATTTAGGTGACAAAGACACTGGGCCCAGACATGTGAAGCTGAATAGCTACGCTGAATAGCCACGCTAACGTTTTGGTTCACAGAAAAGGGCATTTCAGCACTGCTGGTGTGAGAAATACAATTGGGTAGAGCAAAAAACATTACATTTGATTATTTTGTCAGTAATGGCTGCAAAAATTGGATGAAAAAAAGCTTTGTTCATCTTCGGTAAACATGAGATGGCACAAACACACAGCCAGTGTTGTGGCATGGCAAAGCTACCAGGCAACTAGCAATCATGGGAATATTGCTCAGATTTTAACATTTGCCCATGCTAGTGATATTGCTAGGAGGACAGGGGCTCTCTTTCCCTGCCAATGATGAATCTAGTGGAAGCACAAATAAAGGGAACTTTCTTGAATGTATGGAGCTTTTGAAGGAGTTTGACCCTTTCCTGCAAAGGTACAATACTAAATCAAATGCAACGTATCTCTCTCCAGAATCTCAAAATGACATGATCGACTGCTGTGCTCAAGAGATTACGGACACCCTAGTCTCTGAGATGTCAAAGTCTGGAATGTAATGCCATTATGGCGGATGAGGCCAGGGATGGGCAGTCTGAACAGTTGGCTCTATGTGTTAGGTATGTGACAGAGGGGACAGTTAAGGAGCATTTACTAGCACTAGCAGAAATCAGGTCATTTGATGCCCAATCAATAGCAAATGAGTTGCAACAGCAGCTCCAAATGAGAGGGGTAGCAGGCCTAAAGTGTGTTGCACAGACCTATGATGGTGCAGGTGTCATGAGTGGGTCCAAAGGAAACAATCTGTAAACAAGCTGTATGTGACGCACTGATAGGCAAACGCACCGATGCATTTGCCACAGAACTGTATGACAGAACAAAAGCACTGAAATTCACAATATTCCAGAGGCTGATGCAGCAAGAAAGCGCAATCAAACGAAAATGGGAGATTTTGTGGTGGAGACCTCCTTGGTTTAGGCACAGAATTGTCATGTTCCCAAACAATGAAAACTGTTGTTCCCCCTGCTTGGACAGGATGGTTTGTGAGCTTGACCAGTGATTCTCGACTGTAGATGCAGGTCTGCTCAAAGGCATTCGTACAGGCATGCAGGCCCAACTCAAAAAAAAATCCTAGATACATCATGCTTAACTGAGTTTGCCAAGCACTACGGTATTGATGTTAAAACAGAAGATATGTTGGTGGCCAGAAACTTTCTTGCGTGGAAAAGAGAGACTGGACATCCTCCCAAAGATATACTTGCTGTGCATAACCTCCTGGATGATGATACGTTTCCTTCTGTGAAGGAAATCCTTCAGGTTGCCCTCACAATCCCTGTGAGCAGCTGCTCCTGTGAAAGGTCCTTTAGTGCACTGCACCAGCTGCACTCCTGGTTGCAGAAGACAATGGGTCAGAAAAGGCTTGCACGTCTTGCAGCCATGTCCATTGAGGGTGAAGTGCTTGGGTCACTAAGCCACAATAGTGTCATTGACCGCTTTGCCACCTTTAACAATAGGAGGTACACTTTGATGCATCCACCCACAAAATAAGCATCAAGAGAGAGAAGCAGGAGGAGCAGTTCTGTAATATAGGCTGTAATATTGAAGATATAATCAGGAGACAGGTGTTTTATACATCAGCCTTCTGTGTTATCTTTTTGAGAGCTCATGCTAGACAGAAACGTGCTACATGGCGATCTGAACTCATCTCTCGGCATGTCCATCCCATCCATTATCTCAGCCAATCATGGCAAGTGGAAGGTTCCTGTCTTTTTCTGTGGCTAAACCAACATCTTTTTTTTTCATTAGTATTTACAGATGGCATACAAGTTTATTATTAAGGCACATGAAAGTTCACATGTTCCAGAAGGCATTCTGCCCAAAACATTTTTATGTTCAAATGCCTCTCCTGTGAAGTAGTGACACACAACATACACCTAGTTTCCTGAAACAAATCACAGTTGATATCAAGGGACCTAACGTGTGTCAGGAAAACATTCTGCACACCGTTATACCACCGCCACCAGCCTGTACCGTTGACACAAGGCAGAATGGGGCCATGGACTCATGCTGCTTACGCCAAATCCTGACTCTGACTAGTCCAGTGTTGGTGATCGCGTGCCCACTGGAGCCATTGAAACGAGTAGTCTATGTTCTATTGGTTTTCAAATCTACTTGCTTTCATGACCCAGTAGCCAAAGGCACAATCCTAGTCATATAAGCAAACCATGCTAGTTGTTGCATCTTTAGATCTCCCTTCTTTCAGGTATTTTCATCTCTGTCACATGAAACCGCTCGCATGATTTGTGTGCTTTTTACAAAGTGTTTTCCCGTTAATTACATTATGGATGAACATTCACATGTAGCCTACTGCCTTGTGCACACTTATAATGTGAAGAAAATTAAAGTTTAGCGCTGTTGTATGCTTTTTAAATATTGTTTTATGTTGACCAGGTCTACTGGTTGTATGAATTTGGGATCTAACGCCCCTCAACTGTCCCAGACAGAGTCTGTTCGGAATAGGCTATTTCTTTCTTGCGTGGACCAATAGATTATGTCAACTTTTATGGGGGATATTAGATTGACATAGGCTAGTGACTTTCCTGTTTGTTATTGGTCTTGTTGGCTAAGGAAAAGTAAATGTAGCAGTTATTCTAACATCTTCAAAGTGCGCATCAGATTTGGGAAAGAAGGACGACCGCTGTGCATCCTCGAGTTGCATGTTCTGTTAAGATGAATAACCATAATCTAAATGGGATTTCTGTCAATGCATATGGGTGCAGTAAATTTCTCAAATGTCCGTTAAATTAAAATGTCTGGCGCCACATTTTCCTAAGGAAAGCCTGGCACACACGCATACACACCTACACACAAAACAGAGAGACGAGAGAGGAATTGGAAATGTAAAATGAGATTTGAATGTTAAATGTCAATTAATAAATGTCTTTATACAAGTAATTACTGGCTCTAATCGTCTCACCAAACAGTTCAATGAGGAGGCCGGCCGGGGGTTCGACAGGCAGGCAGGCAGGCAGGCAGGCGGGTAGACGCCACACATCAGGAGTTAAACAACATAATTACACTCAGCTGATGTGACAAGCCAATTAGGCTAACACTAGAATGCAATTATACAGAGACACTAACAGGGGGTCAACAAAGCGACCTGAATCAACATCACTGCTAGAAGGAAGTCAACCGGAGACAGACAGACCTGAGAGAGAGAGAGACCGGAATCACCCTCACTGGTTCTGGTAGCCTACATGTATGATGTAGCCTTTCCACTACTTACAGTAGTGCAAAAGGGCCTCAAATTAACAACCAGACAAATTTTCTAGGGGGGTGGGGGCCAAGAGTTAGGCAGGCAGGGGGTCTGGCGTACCGCGTATACAATGGTAGGGAAGATAGATGGACGGATTTAGAGGCAGACTAGCCAGCAACATTTCTCTCTCTAGCCACAGGACAACAGTATCGACAGCCAAATCATACTGTGTATACCAGTCAAATATATATATATATATTTGGCTGGTATACACAGTACCAGTCAAAAGTTTGGACACACATATTCATTCAAGGATTTTTCTTTATCTTTACAATTTTCTACATTGTAGAATAATAGTAAAGGCATTACAACTATGAAATTACACATATGGAATCATGTAGTAACCATAAAAGTGTTAAACAAATCAACAACAAAAAATATATATATACATACAGTACCAGTCAAAAGTTTGGACACACATATTCATTCAAGGGTTTTTCTTTATTTTTTACATTTTTTTTAACAATTTTCTACATTGTAGTATAATAGTAAAAACATTAAACATTAAAACTATGTAATAATCATGTAGTAACCAAAAAAGCAAATCAAAATACATTTTATATTCGAGATTCTTGAAAGTGGCCACCCTTTGCCTTGATGACAGCTTTGCCCACTCTTGACATTCTCTCAACCAGCTTCATGAGGAATGCTTTTCCAATGCTTTGATCCACAGGACTGCTGCTGACTGGATGTTTTTTGTTCATTGCAACTTTCTTGGTAAATCCTAGACACTGTCATGCGCGAAAAGCCCAGGCTGGCTGTTTCTGAGATATTTGAACCAGCGCACCTGGCATCATTGGTCAAACCATGCTCAAAGTCGCTTAGGTCACTAGTTTTGCCCAGTCTAATGTTCAATCGAACAGTAACTGTATGCCTCGATGCCTGTCTGCTTGCTTTATGTAGCAAGCCACGGCCACGTGACTCACTGTCTGTAGGAGCCAAACACTTACGTGAAAGGGGTGGTGTACCTAATAAAAAGGTCTCTACTGCCTCAATCAGGTATTGATTGTGCTATGACTGTACAAATACCTCACAGCCAGGAAGCTACGACTACAAGATCATTAGACAAAAAGGTCAAGGGGAAAAGGGTGAAGAGAGGGAGAAAAACAGAGGATGGAGGATACAATAATCAATCCCTAACGTAACACTGCAGCACATTCCATGGCAAGGCTTCCAGAATACAATGACAGGCTGGCTAAACACGCAACGCACGCACCCTGGGATATAAATACAATGTAGAGACACAATATGAGTGACGTATGCACAGACAGAGACAGGTGGCCTGGACACAGCGAGGCTCCCTCGCTCACTTCATTGAGTCAGAGGAATAATTCATATCTGCTCCCACAGAGATAGCCCCATATCTGCTCCCACAGAGAGAGAAGGAGGGATGAAGAAAGGAGGAGAGATAAGAAGAGAGAGGTTTCAAACAGAGAGGCTGAGAGCTCCACGGGGACATTCAGGAAGCACTGACTAGGTCTGGACATGTTACAGAACATTCTTGCACACATTCCCATCTCTCAAGCATCTCTCAAGCTACTCCTCAGAGCCGGTGCACGAACACAAAACAGTATACCGTGTTACTGCCCCCCTCCCAATTGACTCAGCTAACAGCACTGAGACACACACAGCCAGGCCGGGTGTCCCTGTCACACAGCTATCTGTCATCACACTAAACAATGGTATTGATGGTAGCATATCACACATCACAGAAATAATCTACCATATCATTTATGCCCATGCAAGAGAACTCAACTAAGCAGCCACCAACTTTTTCAGTTTTTCAGTCAGATTTGGTAGCATAATGACCCATAATGACCTGACCTGTGTCCCATAACATTCCACACATAACCAGGCCAATAATGATTAATCATCTTTTAAACTGGCATGCCCTTAAAGGGCTTGACATTCAGGTAAATTTGCCAGTGGTACACCGGGCCAGTGCCAAATAAAAGTTACTGGCCAGAATGAAAACAATACTGCCCGGGAAAGAGGATAATGCATACCTCATTTAAATGTTATCTTTTTTACGGGCTGAGAAAGTAGCCTATAATGACCTACACAAATAATATTTTTTTTGTAGGGCCCTATAAAATGTCATATTTTTTTCATCCTTTGGTAAATTCAGTTAATCATGTTTTACATTTCAAGGTTTCTGAGTCTTCCTATTTTTTTCAGTTTTTCCCCCCCATTTTTATTTATTTTTTAATAAATTGGATGTTCTAAGTCCACACGAATTCTAATCAGGATACCACTTGAGGTCTGGGACCAATCAGGCAAACATTATTGGGAGGGTGTAGAGCCCTTTAATTCAATTGTGCTTTTAGCAAGATAGTTTTTGTACTGTACAATGTATAGTGCAGGCTACAAGTACATGTGATGTCAGAGTTTGCAAGACAAATGCCCCACTATTGACATAAATCATCAGATATAATTATGCCAGGTAGGCCTACTTTGCTGTCAACCTTTAATTGGGAAGGTTATTTGGAAAAGCTTTTACACCTTTTCATTCAAACAGTGCATGATGACTGAATAGACCATTGCAAAGATTCGAACAAGACTTTGGATCAAACCTTTTGAATACCTGGTCTGCAAACCCATTGTTGCATACCCATTGCTTTTTGAATAAATATTGATACATAAAATCGTGAACCAAAAACTAACGTGACCAGCAACAACAACAAAATAATTCACTGGCACCAATTATCGTGACCAATTAGAAAATGATGTCGCACTGCCAAGTCAAAGAGTTACAAATGCAAGTGTTTTGGTCACAGTTTTGAGCCCTTCTAAGTCCTACATGCACACATGTGCACGCGCTCACACACATGCTCCCAGACACGCTCACACACATGCAGGGGCTAGGTTAAGGTGAGCAGCAGGGTTGCTGCTATGTAAACAGAAGTTGGGATTAGCAGAGATAGATAGTCTGTGAATGAGACAGGGGTTATCTACTATGCAATTACCATTCACATACAGGGCGCTGTCACCCTGTCACAGAGTCACACACACAAACACACTACGCAGTGACAGCGGCAGGAGCAGAGTTGACAGGATAGATAAATTAACAGTGAGCAAACAGCTGCGTAGGTGACTCATTAAACTCACCCTGCTGTGGTACCACACACACACACGCGCACACACACACAAATATCTAAAATCAGTCTATCTAGAGAAGTGAACGAAAGTACATTGTGTATGTGTGTGTGCACATCCACCTGTGTTTCTGAGTGGACGTATCGGAGTCCAGCAGAGCCCAGTGGCTGTAGACAACGCACATACAGTACCTGTCAAAAGTTTGGACACACTTACTCATTCATGTATTTTTCTTTAATTTTACTATTTTCTACATTGTAGAATAATAGTGAAGACATCAAAACTATGAAATAACACATATGGAATCATGTAGTAACCAAAAAAGTGTTAAACAAATCAAAATATATTTGAGATTTGAGATTCTTCAAAGTAAGAAGTTTGCCTTGATGACAGCTTTGCACACTCTTGGCATTCTCTCAACCAGCTTCATGAGTTAGTCAGATGGAATGCATTTCAATTAACAGGTGTGCCAATTAACAGGTGTTCATTTGTGGAATTTCTTTCCTTCTTGATGCATTTGAACCAATCAGTTGTGTTGTGACAAGGTAGGGGTGGTATACAGAAGATAGCCCTATTTGGTAAAAGACCAAGTCCATATTATGGCAAGAACAGCACAAATAAGCAAAGAGAAATGACAGTCCATCATTACTTTAAGACATGAAGGTCAGTCAATCCAGAAATGTCAAGAACTTTGAAAGTTTCTTCAAGTGCAGTCGCAAAAAACATCAAGCGCTATGATGAAACTGGCTCTCATGAGGACCGTCACAGGAAATCAAGAGCCAGAGTTACCTCTGCTGCAGAGGATACATTCATTAGAGTTACCAGCCTCAGAAATTGCAGCCCAAATAAATGCTTCACAGAGTTCAAGTAACAGACACATCTCAACATCCACTGTTCAGAGGAGACTGTGTGAATCAGGCCTTCATGGTCAAATTGCTGCAAAGAAACCACTACTAAAGGACACCAATAATACGAAGAGACTAGCTAGGGCCAAGAAACACGAGCAGGAAGGGAAAGGGGGATACCTAGTCAGTTGTACAATTGAATGCCTTCAACTGAAATGTGTCTTCCGCAATGGACATTAGACCGGTGGAAATCTGTCCTTTGGTCTGATGAGTACAAATTTCAGATTTTTGGTTCCAACCACAGTATCTTTGTAAGATGCAGAGTAGGTGAACGGATGATCTGTGGTTCCCATCGTGAAGTATGGAGGAGGAGGTGTGATGGTGCTTTGCTAGTGACACTGTCTGTGATTTATTTAGAATTCAAGGCACACTTAATTAACCAGCATGGCTACCATAGCATTCTGCAGCGATAAGCCATCCCATCTAGTTTACGCTTAGTGAGACTATCATTTGTTTTTCAACAGGACAAAGACCCAACACCTCCAGGCTGTGTAAGGGCTATTTGACCAAGAAGGAGAGTGATGGAGTGCTGCATCAGATGACCTGTCCTCCACAAAGAGTGAGAAAAAACCCCGCCAATGTGGCATATGTGGGAACTCCTTCAAGACTGTTAGAAAAGCATTCCAGGTGATGCTGGTTAAGAGAATACACCAAGTGTGTGCAAAGCTGTCATCAAGGCAAAGGGTGGCTATTTTGAAGAATCTTAACTAAAACATCTATTTTGATTGGTTAAACACTTTTTTTGCTTACTACATGATTCCATATGTGTTATATCATAGTTTTGATTTCTTCACTATTATTCTACAATGTAGAAAATAGTTATATCATAGTTTTGCTATGAATGCTATGGTAGCCATGCTGGTTATTCTACAATGTAGAAAATAGTAAAAAAATAAAGAAAAGCCCTTGTATGAGTAGATGTGTCCAAACCTTTGACTGGTACTGTACATACACACTTCACAGGTGTGAGCCACATAGAGCAGGAGAGACCTGAGGAATTATACGACAGCAGATCAAACTGAGAGCAGAGATGGAGTACATTTCCAGAGAGCGTGAGAGGCAGTGCTCACATCACCAGCACAGTCAAACTAAGGAGGTTTCAGTTTGCTAGAATGGCTACATCCATAGTCTAGTTGCTCTAGCAGTTCCATGTCAAGTCCATAAGACTACAGTGAATCAGTGAGAGCGAGCCCAACCTTGCCTGCCCACTCACTCACCCCCTAGGCAGCACAGCACAGCACACTGTTACTATGCAAGAGTCACCTCGTCCCTGCCTAACTCCCTGTCTGTCTATCTGTCTGTTTGTCTGTCTGCCTAGAATGTGTCTAAGCGTTTAGAAAACTCTTAGAAAAGAGTTCCAAAAGGATTATTCGGCTGTCCCCATAGGATAACCCTTTTTGGTTCCGGGTAGAACCCCCTGTGGAATGGGTCCTATATGGAAACCAAAAGGGTTCTACCTGGAACCAAAAGGGTTCAACCTGGAACTAAAAATGGTTCTTCAAAGTGTTGTCCTTTGGGGACAGCCAAAGAATCCCTTTAGGTTCTGGATAGCACCTTTTGTTCCTAAGAGTGTACACTGTTGACTGTAGAAAGATGTTAAGTGTGTCTGTGTGTGAGTGTTGGTTACAAAGCTCACTGTTATTAACAGGGAGTTAGACATTTTCTGGTACTATAAGTACAGCGCTGTATTCCCTGTCTAAAAGCCACATCTACATATTTAAAGAAAGAGAGTGAGAAACCGAGAGAGAAAAAGAGAAACCGAGAGAGAGAAACAGAGAGCGAGAGAGACAGAGAGAGGGAGGGAGAGAGCAAAAGAACTGGGCTAAATGTGTGCAATATGGTCAGATCATACCTCACAAATGTTCAAAACAAGGAAACTCAAATCCTCACAAAGCGCAAGCAACTGCATGCAACCTATTATCCCTAAACCAGACTGGCAAAAGTCATTTCCTGACCTTCATCTTAAAACCAAGTCCAGCTGAAAACACACCAGAGAGAAAGAGGGAGAGGAGACGCATTTAAAAAAGAGGAAGAGGGAAAAGGGGTAAGGAGACACATTACAGAGACAGACAAATTAAAACTGAGAAAGCAAGGGATCAGAGAAGAGGGAATGGAGAGATACCTCTTGGATCGGCGCAGCATGCTTCTCTCCGGCAGGGAAAAATTGGAGAGCACAGTCCAAAAAGAGTCAGACATGGTCCTGCAGCTCCACACACATAGCTGTCACACACACACAGAGACGACACTGCCCGCCAGCCTCTGAACACACAGACATACGTACGCCAGCTACTGGCAGCAGGCAGGCAGACAGGCAGCTTGGACAGATGGATAGGATGCGGCTTCTGCTTCCTAACTAAAGCTAAAACTGCTGCTGGTCTCAACCTGCACCGCTAGCTAGCGCTGATCTGAGCAACCTCAGTGTGCTCTCTCCCTCTCAATCTCTTTCTCAATTTATCTGCCTGACAGTCTCTCTCCCCCCCCCCTCTGTCTTGCTTCTCCCTACCTCCCTCCCTCCCGCTCAGTGGCCAGCCTCTCTCTCTCATCCTCCCTCACTCCCTTTAGCTCAGTGGCCAGCCTCTCTCCGTGGATCACATTTAAAGGTGCAGCCTGCGTAAACACCTATTAACTCTACTGCCAGTGCTTTCTCTGCACCATCTACCGCCCATCTGGGGTGTGTGTGTTGTGTGCGTGCATGCAAAGTATCAGGGAGCCCAGGGAGAAACAAACTCATTATCAGACAGAACAGAACATAGTGGATTTAAGATTTACCTTCTCAGTAGAAACAAATACTTCTCTCTATGTATTACGCAGCTGCCTGCGCTTTAGTAGTGTGTGTAATGAAAGGTACCAGCCAGCAACAGATCAGAAAACAAGACAAGATAGAAGGGGGAAAAAAAGATAGCAGGGAAGTTTGTGTTGGGGGGCAGGTGAGCGTGCTAGTGTCAGTTGCGTGACAGTGCTGGGGTAGTGCTGTGTGCCTAATGCTTATGGCTCCTGTTTCCACCAGGCAAACTAACAGAGGAATACGTTAGCAGTAGCACCTCAGAGAAAGAACAGAAGCTAGCAGAGCGTGACAGACACAGGCTGCAGGGTCACCAAAGATGTTTAGAACTAACCCAAGATAGACCACAGCCTGTTGTTTCCAATGGGAGCAAATTAATCATAGTGGGCAAAACAAGCAAGGAGCTGAGATCCTATTGGAACGTTCTAGCATGTATTTGCATATTTACATTAAGGAACGCCTACTCTGTGAAGTGCGCGTGTGCAATAACTCAATTCGCACTTGCACTCCTAAACAACACAATTTGTAGAAACTTTGGCAAAGGGTAAAGTCGACGTAACTAGTTCTGGGAACTAGTTCTGGGAACGGAAAACTGCACTGAGATCAAATGTTTCATCAATGAGAAAATTAGTAGAATGTCGGCCAAAATCCATCTGGCTCCATCTTCTCCCATCGCCGGCCACTGGGCTTCCTCTCATCACCATATATTTTTTAAACCTAAGCTACCATGCATACCTATATAACGTAGGTACAGGACGTAATGATGCCTCGTAAAATGTTGCGCTACACGTGCAACACAGCATTCCTAACCTGGCCCACATTGTCTGCTGTGTGGATAGAGCAGTCAACAAGTCGAGCAGTCATTTGAAAGAGTAATAACATTTCATACGAGACAATTCAAAGGTAAAATCCATTAAAGCCAAGATAATGTAATTCATTGCCCTTGACAATCAACTGTTCTCTTTTGTGGGTGATGTTGGCTTTCGCCGACTGGTCGAGCACAGGTACACACTACCACGTGCGCTATTTTTTAGTTGATGCCCTACCGGAGTTACACAGTAATAGCCTCACTGCTATAAGCTTGACTGCCATACACACAATTCCCCATAATGTCAAAGTGGAATAATTTTTACAAATGAATTAAAAATGAAAAGCTGAAATGTCTTGAGTGAATAAGTATTCAAGCCCCTTTGTTATACCAAGCCTAAATAAGTTCAGGAGTAAAATGTGCTTAACAAGTCACAAAATAAGTTGCATGATAAAAGTGTTTGACTTGAATGACTACCTCATCTTTGTACCCCACACATACAATTATCTGTAAGGTCCTCCAGTCGAGCAGTCCATTTCAAACACCAATTCAACCACAAAGACCAGGGAGGTTTTGCAATACCTCGCAAGATGGGCACCTATTGGTAGTGTGCAAAACTGTCTGTCATCAAGGCAAAGGGTGGCTACTTTGAAGAAATTCAAATATAAAATATATAGTGATTTGTTTAACACTTTTTTGTTTACTACATATTTTCATATGTGTTATTTCATAGTTTTGATGTCCTCACTATTATTCTACAATGTAGAAAATCATAAAAATAAAGAAAAACCCTTGAATTAGTACTTTTGACTGGTACTGTATATACAAAAGTATGTGGACACTACTTCAAATTAGTGGATTTGACTATTTCAGCCACCCCCGTTCCTGAGAGGTGTATAAAATTGAGCACACAGCCATGCAATCTCCATAGGAAAACATTGGCAGTAGAATGGCCTTACTGAAGAGCTCAGTAACTTTCAACTTGGCACCGTCATAGGATGGCACCTTTCAAACAAGTCAGTTCGTCAAATTTCTGCCTTGCCCTGGGCAACTGTAAGTGCTGTTATTGTGAAGTGGCAAGTCTATGAGCAACAACAGCTCAGGCGCAAAGTGGTAGGCCACACAATCACACAGAACAGGACCGGCGAGTGCTGAAGCACCTCTGGAAGCAATGTCAGCACAATAATTGTTTGTCGGGAGCTTCGTGAAATGGGATTCCATGGCCGAGCAGACAAACTCCAGCCTAAGATCACCATGGTGTAAAGCTCGCCGCCATTGGACTCTGGAGCAGTGGAAATGCATTCTCTGGAGTGATAAATCATGCTTCACCATCTGGCAGTCCAACAGACTAATCTGGGATTGGCGGATGCCAGGAGAACGCTACCTGCCCAAATGCATAGTGCCCACTGTAAAGTTTGGTGGAGTAGGTATAATGGTCTGGGCCTGTTTTTCATGGTTCGGGTTACGACACACAGCATACAATGACATTCTAGACGATTCTGTGATTCCAACTTTGTGGCAACAGTTTGGGGAAGAACTTGACTGGCCTGCACAGAGCCCTGACCTCAACTCTATCGAACATCTTTGGGATGAATTGGAACGCTGACATCGATCAAGGCCTAATTGCCCAACATCAGTGCCCGACCTCACTAATACTCTTGTGGCTGAATGGAAGCAAGTCCCCGCAGCAATGTTCCAACATCTAGTGGAAAGCCTTCCCAGAAGTGTGGAGACTGTTATAGAAGCAAAGGGGGGACCAACTCCATTAGTGTGAAGCTTTATGAGTGAAGGACCATAGAGTGAAACTCTAAACCAGGATTATCTGTCCCACTAGGTGGGTGTAAAGTAGAATACATTTTTAGGGGTGTGTTCAATTGTGTGAATACTAGAGGTGTATTGTATGTGTGGGTGTCAGATATGTATTGAGTGTGTGAGCTCCCGTTTGTCATTGAAGTATTGTGAGGTGACAAAATATGTGGAATGGTTAAGAAAGGCTGGTTTGAGGAAGTATTTACAAAAGAGAAGGTGGAAATGAAAAATATAAATGGCTCTCGGTTTAGTGCTTTCGAATGATAAAAGTCAGAAAGTCAGAAAACGCAGTGTTGAAAAAGAAAGTGAAGAGCCTGATGTACCAACAGCGGAGGAGGTGGGGAGGTGGGGACTTGCCGTCCACATCCCTTGGTTATATCCTGAGGTGCCGGGTATGTCTCTGATTCACATTCCAATGATCTGGAGCAGATTATGTGATTGATTAGTCACCCTAACGCATCAGTTGTAATGTTGCATTTTGTATTGAGTAGGGCGGATTTTTCTTGCATTCCCGTGAACAGTGATATGATAACTGTAAAGGGTATGGGTTGTTCATGTTCACAATTTGATTAGGTGAACGCATTGTCACGGATGTAATTACGGCCATAAAAAACACCATCCTTGTTTTAGGTGTGTATCCATGTTAGATTAACCAAACGATTTGGTCTCATTTTATAATGAGGAGCTGCAGGTTACTCGCTCCATGATTTAGATCAGTGGTCATCAACCGGGCGATCTGGATTTCTTATGAGTAGGTTCACGTTTAAGTTGTTATTTAGCACTGTCAAAACTTTGTTCAACACTTTTATAAGCCATACATTGCGCGTTCTCCTTACTTACACTCGCGCCACAACCAGCACTGCAGCTGCAATGAATGAGTATAGCAAAGTGATCCGATAAGCTCGCGTTGTTATTATTAGCGGCTTTTGTCTTTTTTAATACCGAGAAATATTTAATTTCTCTAGTCACAAGAGTAAAAACATGAATTGGTGCATGAGGCAGAAATAATGCCGTGTGACTTCAGTACACAAGACTGTGTTCCCTTTTCTCAGCGGAGGGAGGGAGACCTTGCAGGCCATGCTCACAAGTAAAACAACAAATCATTTATTTACATTAAAAAATATCTATAATTTCAAAATGGTCTGAGAAGAATAACATTGGAAAGGTAATTCAAGCATAGCCAATATGCAGTTATAATGTATTGGGCCTACTGCATTAACCTCATTGCTACATAATTAATGTTGCATAGGCTTACTTTAAGTCATTAGCAGTAGATCTTTACTTGCATTTTGACTCAGGAAGTGATCTTCACTCAGAAAAGGTTGGTGACCACCGATTTAGATGACTGCTTTATTTATATGACTTAATAAGGTTTCAAGAAGGGACATGTTTAGAATTTGCTGTTCTTGTGGCATTTTGTTACCGTTTTAAACATTGAGGTAAATCAAAGAGAAAAATATGTTCGTAGATTGAAAGTTAAATAAATGTTCAACACCATTTTCAGAAAACTAAGACCTATTTTAATTAGCAGCCATACAATTGGTGAAAGTTTTTTGATAGGGTCAACGTGAATATAGCTATTGAGTAGGCCAGGTCTGACAATCTATTTTATGGATTGATAACTTTTGAATACGCATTGATAACATGTACAAGTAGGAAACCCTAAGTAATCCAGAGCGAAGTGACGTGTTGTCGTCTTGACAAGTATAGGCAAATTATTGGATATTAACATGTGCTTGGTAGACCAGAAATTATGAAGGTTTGCTAACTTGGTTTGCTAACTTGCTCTATCCATTCTGAGGTATACGTTTTGAAGAGGCCTTCCTTTGTTGTCCAAATGACTCAAGTAGATGGCAAGAAATGCAGGCTTAATTAACCCTCTTCTGTTGAGGTTCGGATTGACCCAGAAAAATAACAATGTATATAGCCTTAGTGAAATGAACGCAAGTTTAAATTCTGATGTTGATTACGCAATTGCAATTCTGAGATTGCATTCACATATGTGACCCGATTCAGGAAACTTGGCGTATGTCGCAAGTCACGAATTCACAGGAGAGCTGTTTGAATGTAAAATATATATTTTTAATCAAAATGCTTTTTTTTGTGGCAGAAATGCCTTCTCCACCATGTGAACTTTCATGTACCTTACTATCAAACTTGTATGCCATCTGTAGGAATGAAATTGTTAAGTTACGAGCCTAGTTGGTTTAGCCACAGAAAAAGTGAGCAACCTTCCCGCTAGCCATGATTGGCTGAGATAATGAGTGGGCTGGAAAAGCCGAGACATGAGTTTGGATTGGTCTACCATATAGCACGCGTCTGTCTACTGGAATTGGTTAGTATGTTTAGGTAATCAGGTCGAACGTGGCTTTTAAAAAATATATATTGCGTAGTAAAACTGCATAAACCTAAGTTTCAATTTAAAGTGCACTGTTAACTAGCTGGCTCACTAGCTAACGTTATGTGTATGCTCTCCACTTTCTGGAGGACCGAGTTTTGAAATCAGTGGAATTCGAGTATGATAGCTTAGGAGGTGGAGGAAACACCAGTCTTGATTACATCGTCAAACTAAGGGCAACCATGCATGGAGACCATGCATCAGACAGGAGACGAGTCTAACCATGATGTTTACTGGTAAGATTTTCAGAAATTACTCATCTAATTTTGACAGAAAGTGGTTTCATTTCAAGTGTACTGTTAGCTAGCTAACGTTAGCTGGCTGGGTCGTTATACACATAAGTGCGCTCTGAACACGAAACAACAGATAGAGCGATAGGGCGAGTAATGATCAGTGAACTGTTCTCTCTCTCTTAGATGTCTGGAAGTAGCCGGCAAGTTTGTACAGAACGGATGGCTCAACCCTTAAAGAGATGGGTGGGGCTAAGGCTTAAGAGGGTGTGAACAATGCTGAATGGGTGTAGACAAAATAGGGCTCTCCAATATTAGTACCAAAACATTGAAAGACGGTTTTCTCAAAAGTGAGTTTACAAGATGATCAACTTTCAAAGCATAATTACTTTCCCATTGTTTCCTCAAATGCAGTGTATGATATACCATTTTGTAGCTCTGAGTCTCTACTTTTAACTATGTAAAAACAGAAATTCAAATGTTGCTACATAAGACAGAATCCAGGTGGTGAGTCACATATAAGTCCATAAGAATGATGGACAGATAGCAGATCATGCCGGCAAACCGCAACCAATTTGACCACATCGCAGCAGCCTGTCTGCGAGCAGTGAAGCAGCCTCTATAATAAATTAGGAGCAATGGATGTGTGATCATCCATGTGTCCTGATTCTCTCGGTACCCAACAGCTTCTGCTGTCCACATTGCATTGGATTCATTGGGAAACACGCCTCACATTCTCTTTAAACCCAGCATCTTTGATGCCCTCACTCGTCAAGGGTGAGCCTCGACGGTGTGATTTTTAGAACATACATCATTTCCAGGGGCAAGGGTCGAAGAAGGTATTTAAACTTCTTTTAAACGGGTCCTGGATGGGCGGGCTGTACTGCAGAAGGGCAGTCGGTGGTCTAGTTAGGCCCTGACCGCTACATGCAATGTTGCTATGGGATACAAGGTTAGTATCATTGAGATCCTATTAAATTACAAGATGGGAAATGTCAAGCATTAAAGTTACAGAAATGGGCAAAAAAATGGCAACATTCTTGGTCGGGGAGAAATATAAAACCAGTCTAATTGGAATGAATGGCAGTAGAGGCTTAGGGGATGCATTTCCTGATTTTACTTATGCAGGAAAATAAAAGTAAGGCATGTTATGCATCAGAAACTATGTTATAGAATTATAGTCAACCTAAAATATTGTGATATAATTATAAATACAGCTTATATGGGTTTTAAACACATTTACAGTATAAATAGCCTCTAAAATATATGTAAACAGATCATAAATGTCTCAGATTTTGTTTTATTGGAAAGCTGCGAGTGCTATTACAATTGGAGTGCTATTACAATTGGAGTGCTATTACAATTGGAGTGCTATTACAATTGGAAGTTTACATACACCTTAGCCAAATAAATTTAAACTCAGTTTTTCACAATTCCTGACATTTAATCCTAGTAACAATTCCCTGTCTTAGGTCAGTTAGGATCCCCCCTTTATTTTAAGAATGTGAAATGTCACATTAATAGTAGAGAGTGATTTATTTCAGCTTTTATTTCTTTCATCACATTCCCAGTGGGTCAATTAGTATTTGGTAGCATTGTCTTTAAATTGGTTAAATTGGGTCAAACATTTCGGGTAGCCTTCCACAAGCTTCCTCCAATAAGTTGGGTGAATTTTGGCCCATTACTCCTGACAGAGCTGGTGAGTAAGGTTTGTAGGCCTCCTTGCACGTACACACTTTTTCAGTTCTGCCCACATATTTTCTGTATGATTCATGTCAGGGCTTTGTGATGGCCACTCCAATACCCTGACTTTGTTGTCCTTAAACCATTTTGCCACAACTACAAAATGGACAATGCTTGGGGTCATTGTCCATTTGAAAGACCCATTTGTGACCAAGCTTTAACTTCCTGACTGATGTCTTGAGATGTTGCTTCAATATATCCACATACTTTTCCTCCCTCATGATGCCATCTATCTTGTGAAGTTCCCCAGTCCCTCCTGCAGCAAAGCACCCCCACAACATGATGCTGCCACACCCGTGCTTCACGGTTGGAATTTTGTTCTTCGGGCTTGCAAGCATCCCCTTTTTTCTCCAAACATAACGATGGTCATTATGTTATTATTTCATAGTTTTGATGTCTTCACTATTATTCTACAATATAGAAAATAGTAAAAAAAAAAGAAGAAAAACCCTTGAATGAGTAGGTGTGTCCAAACGTTGAACTGGTACTGTGTTGTCAAACATATTTGTAGCCTACCATTTGTATTTTATATTTATATCCTTACTTCTTCAATCTGGTCACAAACATAGGCCTATGGCATTGCAGCAAATTCTTGATTGAAAAACATCTTATCTATGCTTCAGAAGCAAAAACTTGCGTGTCTTGATTGTTGACCAGTCATCAGCATTGGCGCACATAGGCGGCGCACATATCCAGATTAGTAACCAGAAAGCACTTGTTTAATTTGATCTATTTTGCCAGGCAAAAACAGGGTTCCCTGCCTACTTTAATATTATCCATATAAAGTATCTTTTAGCAATCTGCTACGGACGCATCTTCGTCACAACAATAGGCTACCTGTTGACTTTAGTGATCGTTTTCATATATCAGATAGCCCTAGTTGGGGTGGGTTTTAATTATATACCTCAGTGGTGGTACTGGCTATACAGTGCCTTCGGAAAGTATTCAGACCCCTTGACTTTTGGCACATTTTGTTACGTTACAGCCGTATTCTAAAACGGATTTAAAAAATAAAACATGTCAGCAATCTACACACAATAGCCCATAATGACTATGCAAAAGCAGGTTCTAAGAAATGTTTGCAAATGTATTAAACATAAAAAACAGAAATACGGTATTTACATAAGTATTCAGACCCTTGGCTATGAGACTTAAAGTTGAGCTCAGCTGCATCCTGTTTCCAATGATCATCCTTGAGATGTTTCTACAACTTGATTGGAGTCCACCTGTGGTAAATTCAATTGATTGGACATGATTTGGAAAGGCACACACCTGTCTATATAAGGTTGACAGTGCATGTTAGAGCAAAAACCAAGCCATGAGGTCGAAGGAATTGTCTGTAGAGCTCCGAAACAGGATTGTGTCAAGGCACAGATCTGGGGAAGGGTACCAAAATATCTGCAGCATTGAAGGTCCCAAAGAAAACAGTTGCCTCCATAATTTTTAAACGGAAGAAGTTTGGAATCACCAAGACTCTTCCTAGAGCTGGACGCTCGGCCATTCTGAGCAATCTGGGGAAAAGGGTCTTTGTCAGGGAGGTGATCAAGAACCCAATGGTCACTCTGACAGAGCTCTAGAGTTCCCCTGTGGAGATGGGAGAACCTTCCAAATGGACAACCATCTCTGCAGCACTCCACCAATCAGGCCTTTATGGTATAGTGGCCAGACAGAAGTCACTCTTCATTAAAAGAGTGATGCTTTTTGGCAAACTCCGCTTGGAGTTTGCCAAAAGGCACCTAAGGGTCTGATGAAACCAAGATTGACCTCATTGGTCTGAATGCCAAGCATCACGTCTGGAGCACACCTGGCACCATCCCTATGGTAAAGCATGGTGGTGGCAGCATCATGCTGTGTGGATGTTTTTCTTCGGCAGGGACTTGGAGACTAGTGAGGATCAAGGGAAAGATGAACGGAGCATAGTACAGAGAGATCCTTGATGAAAACCTGCTCCAGAGCGCTCAGGACCTCAGACTGGGGCGAAGGTTCACCTTCCAACAGGACAACAACCCTAAGCACACAGCCAAGACAATGCAGGAGTCTCTGAACATAAGTGAGTGGCCAAGCAAGAGCCCGAACTTGAACCCGATCTAACATCTCTGGAGAGACCTGAAAATAGCTGTGCGGGAACGCTCTCCATCCAACCTGACAGAGCTTGAGAGCATCTGTAGAGAAGAATGGGAGAAACTCCCAAAATACAGGTGTACCAAGCTTGTAGCTTCATACCCAAGAAGACTCGGAGATGTAATCGTTGCCACAGGTGCTTCAACAAAGTACTGAGTAAAGATTCTGAATACTTATGTAAATGTGATATTTCATTTTTTTTTTAATAAATTAGCAAAACATTTCTAAAAACCTGTTTTTGCTTTGTCATTATGGGGTATTGTGTGTAGATTGATGAGGACAAAAAACTATTTAATACATTTTAGAATAAGGCTGTAACGTACAAAATGTGGAAAAAGTCAAGGTGTCTGAATACTTTCCAATGGCACTGTATGCCTTTATTTAACTAGGCAAGTCAGTTAAGAACAAATTCTTATTAACAATACCAGCCTAGGAACACTGGGTTAACTGCCTTGTTTAGGGGCAGAACAACAGATGTTTACCTTGTCAGCTCTGGGATTCGATCTAGCAACCTTCCGGTTACTAGTCCAACGCTCTAAACGCTCTAACCGCTAGGCTACCTGCCACCTATATGTACATATCGATAGGTATCGATAAAGTGACTAGGCAACAGGATAGATAATAAACAGTAGCAATAGCCTATGCGATGAGTCAAAAAAGACCAATGCAGATTCTGTGTGAGCTCCCCTACTTGCTACTTGTTACACTTTGAATGCTTAGCAAGACAGGAAAATGGTCTAATTCACACACTTATCAAGAGAACATCCCTGGTCATCCCTACCGCCTCTGATCTGGCGGACTCACTAAGCACATCCCTCATTTGTAAATGATATCTTAGTGTTGGAGCGTGTCCATCTATCCGTAAATTAAAAAAAACACACGAAAATGAAGCTTTCTGACTGGCTTAATTTAAGAACATTTTATTATTTGTACTTTTACTTTGGATACTGAAATATATTTTTGCAATTACATTTACTTTTGATACTTAAGTATATTTAAAATAAAATTCTTTATTTAAAAGCAAATACTTTTGGACTTTTACTCAAGTAGTATTTTACTGGGTGACCTTCACTTTTACTTGAGTCATTTACTTTTACTCACCACTGCCAATAGCTACCTGGACTAACTAATTTAGCAGTCTGATGGCTTAGGGGTAGAAGCTGATCAAGGTCCTGTTGGTTCCAGACTTGGTGCATCGGAACCGCTTGCTGTGAGGTAGCAGAGAGAACAGTCTATGACTTGGGTGGCTGGAATTTCTGACAATTTTTAGGGCCTTCCTCTGACACCGACTGGCATTAGAGCGCCTGGATGGCAGGGCCATGCGCACTACCCTCTGTAGCACCTTGCAGTTGGATGTCAAAGCAGTTGCCATACCAAGTGGCGATGCAGCCAATCAAGATGACTCACAATGGTGCAGCTGTAGAACTTTTTGAGGATCATGCCAAATCTTTTTAGCTTCCTGAGTGGGAAGAAGTGTTATCATGGCCTCTTCACAACTGTCTTGGAGTGTGTGGACCATGAGAATTCCTTAGTGTTTTGGACACCGAGGAACTTGAAGCTCTTGATTCATTTCCACTACAGCCGTGTGTCGATGAGTATGGGGGGGAGTGCTCTTCCCTCCATTTCCTGTAGTCCACATCAGCTCCTTTGATCTACACAACACCGATTTATGTAGTAATGGGTGATAAATTGAGATGTTTCACTACTATCACTACATAATTCTCCCTTAATGACTACTGTGTACCTACTGAGAATTACTACACAATGCCTACACGTCACTGCTGTATGTCTACCCAATCCCTATTGAATTACTACACAATGCCTACACGTCACTGCTGTATGTCTACCCAATCCCTATTGAATTATTACACAATGCCTACACGTCACTGCTGTATGTCTACCCAATCCCTATTGAATTACTAGTGCCGTGCCATCTGAGTGTATAGTGTTGTGTCACTACTGATCACAACTGAATTGCCGCTGCTACTTTTTCATTTCCTACATAAACCCTTTTGAATTACTATCGAAAACATTCACTTCTGTTTGCCAACTCAAAACCACTATTGACGTCTTGCTGTTTTACTACGGTGTCACTAGTGGACTAGTGCACATTTTATTTCCTAATTGTTCTAACTGTAGCTGTATCACCAAAGAAGAAATTACACGCTTATACCCAAAAAATGTATTACCATAATTTTATTTATTTATTATTAAATACCTATTAAATATTTACACTTTTCTCTTAATCCCTTTGAGGCCTTGTCTTCATTCAGCTTTGATTTAACTATCTTCAGATCCTCTTTTGTGTTGCAGCCACATTTCTCCACCACATAACCTTTCAGAAAATAAAGACAAGCAGAAGAGACAACCAATTATAAGCCGTTACCAATCATCTGCTGACAGAGGTCACATAAAACAACACAGAAAAACATTTGATAAACAATGTTAATCTCATAAACAACGGCCTCCAGACTTCTTATGTTGAGAGCCTCCTTGGCAACAGGTTAAGAGGTAAGTAGAATGGGTAAGTATACCAATATGAATATACTGTACATTTGCATACAAACACACATACTTATTAGCAGGGTTGGGTAGGTTACTTTCTAAATGAAAGTAACATAATCTGATTACATTCCATTACTTTTAGATTACTTTCCCCTGAAGAGACATTAGAAAAATACAAAAATGTATGTTACCAATTGAACAACATCTATTGCAGGATAAATCAATGTTAAAGTTTACACAGCTGGCCATATATGGATGTTAAATATTACTTTATGGGTTGGTTATGTAGGCTTCTTCTAACCCATCACGTTCTACTACATATAATAATATGATTAAATTATATATGTAACCACTCTCAGATTAACAGACAGAGCATTAGATGCAAGGACTGACCCTCCATGCCTACCAGGGTACAGTGGGTTAACTGCCTTGTTCAGGGGCAGAACGACAGATTTTGACCTTGTCAGCTCAGGGATTCGATCCAGTATCCTTTCAGTTACCAGCCCAACACTCTAACCACCAGGCTACCTGCCGCCCCAACAATGACAGCGATCTCTATGACAATGGATAACAGCTAAGACTGTTTTGGCTAGCAATCGTTTGTGTTAAAAAGTTATACAAAAAAAAATAACAAAGACATGAAAGTATTCATTAAACATATAGGAAAGTCAAACGTACAGATGGTGTCAGCATAATAGCTATGACAGACAGGATGACAAAGGACGGAAGATGACTACATTCAGGATTGTCCTACAGCCAACTACTTCCTGTTTTATCTGGCTATAGTGTTGTGATACTTATTTACAACCTACATCGAGTAGTAAAAAGCGCTACCTGATTGCTATAGACCAGGTATTCTCAAACTGGGGTACATGTACCCCAATGCTGTCGGGGGTATGCCAAATACAAATGTGATTCACATTTTCAAACAGTCCATTTATATTTTCCAACAGGGCTATACATTTGGGTGAGTTTTTTTTAGGCTTGTTTCACCGGCAAAAATAAAGTTAAAGCATCTAGTATTCAGTGAAATAGCAACACAATGTCAAATGCAGGTAGCCTAGTCAAATAGTTAACATCCAATCACATTAACCGTTACTCTCTCGCCGGAATTATACTAACGGTCCGTATGTAGCCAAACGTAGCTGCTGCTCATTCCGTTTGCTCGAAAAAGGATAAATGGTTAAACAAATGAAGGCCTGCGTCCATAGAGACGCATACCAGCTCTACTGGTAGTACTGCTACTACCAGCAGTACTACACCTGCACCTGTCGACGAAACAAGTTGTTCTGCTTCCACGAGCACATCCCAATGCTAGCATCAGTAATTCTACATTTGTGGTTAGCCCAGCTAGCATGGACACTGACAGTTGTGAATCTGATGCAGCCGAAGAGCTACTGCCCCCTTACCCGGGAAAGCACGGAACAACAGACAGAGACGTTGGACCTAAGTCCTCCACAATAGTATTGGGCTTGCCTTGTCCTAGCCACTCGGTAGCTCACCATACGCTTCTAGCCCGTTCTTATTAATGGTATCTGTTGCTTTTATACATGTCTTAATATTCGAAAGTCGTCTTAATTCTCGCTCAAAAACCTCCCGTGGCTTATCTTTCAAATTGGCATGTTTTGTTTCAACAATTACTGCTTCACATACAAGCCAGTGAATTCTATGCGTTACAGCTGGATGTGTCAACAGGCCTGGCACAGCTCCTGGTATATGTTACGTTCATGGGGGGGGGGTCCATTAAGGAAGACATCCTCTTCTGCAAAACCCATGAAACCAGGACAACATGAGAGGATATTTGTAACGTACTGGACAGCTTTGTGTGTTGGTATCTGTACTGATGGTGCAAAACCCATGACAGGGAGACATAGTGGAGTGGTAACGAGCGTGCAAGCAATTGCTAACGTTTTTACAACATACAGAAGTGCGCTGGTTATCAAGGGGCAAAGTATTGACACGTTTTTTTTTTAATTGAGAGACGAGCTTAAAGTTTTTTTACTGACCATAGTTTTCACTTGTCTGACCGCTTGCATGATGATGAGTTTCTCACACGACTGGCCTATCTGGGTGATGTTTTATCTCACCTGAATGATCTGAATCTAGGATTACAGCGACTCTCTGCAACTATATTCAATGTACGGGAAAAAATTCAGGCTACGATTAAGAAGTTGGAGCTCTTCTCGGTCTGCATTAACAAGGACAACACACACGTCTTTCCTTCATTGTATGATTTTTTGTGTGCAAATGAACTCAAGCTTACGGACAATGTCAAATGTGATATAGTGAAGCACCTGAGTGAGGTACTTTCCCGAAATGGATGACACAAACAACTGGATTCGTTATTCCTTTCATGTCCTGCCTCCAGTCCACTTGCCAATATCTGGACAAGAGAGCCTCATCGAAATTGCAACAAGGGGTTCTGTCTTGGCAAATCGTGCTGTTAAGACACTGATGATCTTTGCAACCACGTACCTATGTGAGAGTGGATTCTCATCCCTCACTAGCATGAAAACTAAATACAGGCAACAGACTGTGTGTGGAAAATGATTTAAGACTGAGACTCTCTCCAACACAACCCAACATTACAGAGTTATGTGCATCCATCCTTTCAAGCACACCCTTCACAATAACCTGTGGTAAGTTATTCACAATTTTCAATGAACAAATACAGTTTTATATGTAAGATGGCTAAATAAAGAGCAAAATTATTGATTATTATTATATTATTATATGTCCCCTGGTCCTATAAGAGCTCCTTGTCACTTCCCACGAGCCGGGTTGTGACAAAAACTCACACTCATTCTTATGTTTAATAAATGTATCGTATAGTGTGTGTGTGTGTGTGTGGCAGGCTCACAATGATGGCACACAACAATTTGAGAGTGTGCTGACCCTGGTGCTAGAGGAGGTACGCAGCTGGAGGCTGAATGTTTTGAAGGGGTACGGGACAATAAAAAGTTTGGGATCCACTGCTACAGACATTCCTGTGCAGTAAAGCTGTAGTGTTTGGACTACTTATTTACTTCCAACATCAAGTAGTACAAATCTCTACTTTCTACTGAAACAGTACTGTTTTCCTGCTGAACACGACAACAAAACTCTACTTGAGTATCTTGAGCAGTGCATTCACTACACAATCCCTACAAGTCTCTACATAGTCACTACTGCACGAATAGGTTGTGTGTAGTGATTCAGTAGTACAACTAAGCTGACTCTGCTTTACAAACACACACATGCTTATGGTACCTAGTCCGAACACACATTCTCAAGGTCTTAAACACACAGAATGTGATGCCTTTTATGAGAGGGCCTGTAACATTAGAGTGCTATCAGCTAGTTTCTTGTTTGGTATTAGTACACTCTCCCTCTGTCTCCCTCTCACACTCCTCAACAGACACATGTACACACATGTCTTAAAGGACAATTCTGACACTTTCTAACCAATTACTATGCACTACTCAAGAATTGATACACATTTTGAAGTTGTATTGTTTTTGTTAGTCATACTGCACGATTCCTTGTTTTTGTCATTTTGAAGCTTCTGTATTGCCCAAGTCTACAGCATACCATGATTCCCAGGGTGCATTTAATCTCCCTAGCTGGCTATCAAGCCCAGATGAAGCTTAGTCTAAATATATTGCTTATGTCACAAGTAATGAGTGCATTTCACATTACTTTTGGCTTGTAAATATACTGTAATGCTTGCATGAATGTCGTGCTGAATATATGTTCATGCCCTTGTCCTTGTCACCAATCAACTGCAATACACTTCAAAATAATTCAAATCTAGATGCTAACTACCTACGCAAACCATAACACAGAGTTACTGTATCCAGTTAGCATGCTAGCTAGCCCAACTGCTACATCAAAAATAATAGTGTTTCAACAACAACAACTACATTTCATCTTGGTGACTGCCTTAAACAACAGTCCAAACAACATGTAGGCTGTTAGAAGAACACAACATTTATTACGGCATTTACAGGCAAATCATTACGGAATCCTAGTCTCTCAGACTGAAAATATAGACTATTTGGAAAGGGCACAATGGATAAAATATTTACAGATGTTATTAGACAAAGACAAACAGAACAACATATAGCAAGGAGTTATATAGATCGTTGAAAATGACTGTCCATAATTTATTGTATTAGTCATCTCTGGGATCAGAGACGTCACAGAGAAGCAAGTTCCCGGTTTAGCTCATCACTACACAGTCAATAGGCATGAAATCATACAATTACACTAAACCTGTGTAACATATCACTAAATACTTAATAATAACAAACCAAATGTTAAAAGCGGCGGAGTTGTCCTTTAAGGGAACTGTTACTCTCGGAGTTAAGGGACCGGGTCATAAACACATGCCAGTACTACCCATACCAACACCAGTCGACACACAGACCCAGCCAGTCTTACCTCCAGAGGAAGGGGTTTACCACCTGGTGGACAGGGGCTGATAGTGGGCCCTCTGGGTGGGCAGAGGTGGAGTAGAGGAGGAGGGAGGGCTGGGAGGAGGAGGTGTGGAAGGAGGGAGGGAGTGAGGTGGGAGAGAGCAGGTGCTGCAGGAGACTGGTGTTGCCATGGCAGCGGTGCTGAGCGGCCGGCCAGATTCTACAGTTCGCCACGGAGGGGCAGATGGGATGAAGGAGGAAATGGAGGGGAAGAATAGTGGGAAGGTGAGAGTACTGTCTGATGAACAACAGTGGGGTTTAAAAATCGCCACACAATCACCACCAACACTAACTATTGTACGACTAGTAACTAGCCTAACTTCATTCCATACAAGCTTTGATAAAGAAAGCAAAAGCTTGGCTGTGTACTCAGGCAGTGGATCACTCAGCCTTCTGCTCTGAGGCTGGTACGGACTGGGCGTTAACACTTGGAAAGGCAGGGCTGTTGGCAGGCTGGGTAGAGAGGAGCCATATGGGACTAGTCTAAAACAGGTCTGGACCTCCTGGCGAGTGACCAGAATGTGTGAGAATATAACCCTGGCAGCAGCCTGCTGTGTGTGTATGACTGTGTATGCGTGTATGACTGGGCAGTAACCTGGCAAATTACCCCCCCACCCCCCTCTGCGAATGTAGGATTTCCCTCTCCTCTAATCTCTCCTCCTAATCTTCCCCCTTTCTTTACCTCCTCACTTTCCCTCCACCTCTCCTCCAGTTTTTCCGCTCAGCCTGAGTGCTGATCTGTGTTTCCGCGGCTGTGTGTGTGCACTGTATGTGTCGGAGGGGGTGTAAACCGACGCTGCCGGGCCCATCACTCTACTCTCAGAACTACAGCTCCACAACAAAAAGGGCAGAGACTCACACGCATACAGTAGGGTCAGTTAACCCTTTGTGGTCAGTGTGTGTGTGAGTGTGTCTTACTGCATGCGCAGGTCGGGAGCTCCTGGCCTCTCCTTCCTCCTCTTCATCATGTTTCCAATGGCAACGGTAAAGCAAGGGGTGGGCTCAGGGTGAAAGTCAGTGTTGCTCCAGTGGACTCTGCCTCCTGTCAATCAAAGCCATGCTGGCCAATGAGCTGACCGCTCACCTCCTCTCAAAACAAAACACTACAAAGCCCTCACTGACCAGTCCTTCATAACACACAATGAGTATACGTAACTGTGTGTGTCTATGTGTGTGTGCAGGCACACTTGTGTGTATGAGTGAGTAATGGTGTGTGTGTAACACAATCCAAAATCAAGCTGTCAATCTTAAGAGGCCTAGGGGGGCGGACTGTGTAGTAAACAGACAGGCACAGTGCATTTGGAAAGCATTCAGACCCCTTGACTTTTTCCACATTTCATTATGTTACAGCCTTGTTCTAAAATGGATTCAATTGTTTTTTTCCCCCGCTCATCAATCTACACACAACACCCCGTAATGACACAGCTAAAACTGAATTGTAGAAATTTGAGCAAAAAAATAGAACTAAAACTGAAATATGACATTTACATAAGTATTCGGACCCTTTACTCAGTACTTTGTTGAAGCACCTTTGGACGCAATTACAGCTTTGAGTTTTCTTGAGTATGACAACACAAGCTTGACACACCTGCTTTTGGGGTTTGTCCCCAATCTTCTCTGCAGATCCTCTCAAGCTCTGCCAGGTTGGATGGGGAATGTCTCTCCAGAGATGTTCGATCGGGTTCAAGTCTGGGCCAAGGACATTCAGAGACTTGTCTCGAAGCATGTCCTGCGTTGTCTTGGCTATGTGCTTAGGGTCGTTGTCCTGTTGGAAGGTGAACCTTCGCCCCAGTCTGAGGTCCTGAGCGCTCTGGAGCAGGTTTTCCTCAAGGATCTCTCTGTACGTTTCTCCATTCCTCTTTCCCTCAATCCTGACTAATCTCCCAGTCCCTGCCACTGAAAACATCATGCATGCTGCCACCACCATGCATCACTGTAGGGATTGTGCCAGGTTTCCTCCAGACGTGACGCTTGGCATTGAGTAGGTAACTTAGGTAACTTTTGGCTCCAAGCGGGTTGTCATGTGCCTTTTACTGAGGAGTGGCTTACTTCTAGCCACTCTACCATAAAAACCTGATTGGTGGAGTGATGCAGAGATGGTTATCCTTCTGGAAGGTTCTCCCATCTCCACAGATAAACTCTGGAGCTCTGTCAGAGTGACCATCAAGTTCTTGGTCACCACGCTGAGGTGGCCCTTCTCCCCCGACAGCTCAGTTTGGCCGGGCGACCAGCTCTATTAAGAGTCTTGGTGGTTCCAAACTTCTTCCATTTAAGGATGATGGAGCCAACTGTGTTCTTGGGGACCTTCAATGCTGCAGAAATGTTTTGGTACCCTTCCCTAGATCTGTGCCTTGACACAATCCTGTCTCGTAGCTCTACAGACAATTCAATCAACCTCATGGATTTGTTTTTGCTCTGACACACACTGTCAACTGTGGGAACCTCTATAGACAGGTGTGTGCCTTTCCAAATCATGTCCAATCAATTGAATTTACCACAGGTGGACTCCAATCAAGTTGTAGAAACATCTTAAGGATGATCAATGGAAACAGGATGCACCTGAGCTCAATTTTGAGTCTCAACGCAAAGGGTGTGAATAGTTATTTTTTAAATGTTTCTGCTTTGTCATTATGGAGTATTGTGTGTCGATTGATGAGGGGAAAAAGTATTTAACCCATTTTAGAATAAGGCTGTAACGTGTGGAAAACGTTTTTTTAAAAGTAAAGGGGTCTGAATATTTTCCCGAACGCACTGAATGCCAGGTATCTAGGCTACAGTGTTCTCAGTGCTCTGTACTGACACAGAGCAGGACTCATAACAGCTTATCACTGCTGCTGAGTCACACACACTAACACACAGACACTATCCATCTCTCTAACAAACACACACTATCTGTCTCTCCCTGATCCAGCTATAATAACATCAAACCATTCAGAAACACTCTCCAAGCAACCCCCTGTCTTCTGAACGTGCACGCACGCACGCACGCACGCACGCACGCACGCACACACACACACACACACACACACACACACACACACACACACACACACACACACACACACACACACACACACACACACACACACACACACACACACACACAGGTCAAGTATAGGTCAGCATTGGTTCGAATAGCCTCACATAAATCCTACGCAGGCAGTATCCCCAAGCTAAGAGCCCCGATCCTGGGGATGGCTTGTCAGTTTGTCCTCTGCCTCTGCAGTGTCCTGGAGATTTGACTGCGCTCTGTGACTGTCAAACAGTAGTGTCCAAATGGAGAGCTTGACCCTGGTCACTGCTTCTTCAGCCAGAGAGAGAGAGCGAGAGCGAGCGAGAGAGGGCGTACAGCCTGAGCTACGGTCACTCTCACTGGTGTTGTCTGAGCGGTAGAGTACAGAGAGAGAGAGAGAGAGAGAGAGAGAGAGAGAGAGAGAGAGAGGGGGAGAGGGAGAGAGAGAGAGAGAGAGCTCCAGAACACACTGACACAGCACTAACACGCCCAGCAGGCAGGCACAGAGCATTCTCATGTTATCACAAGACCCTGTGGGAGGTGCAGCTGTCGCCCCTGCCTTATTTTGGCTAGCTAGCCCCCCACCTCCTCTCTCTACCCCTCATCTCCCTGTTCTCTCCAATACCCAATCTCTGTTTGTGGAATCAGAGGGACACAAGTGTCCCTGGTGAGGGAGCCTGCCTATGTAGGGGTTAAACGCAGTTCACATGCCTGGTCAGGGACAGGGACAATGGGTCTGGATCAAAGAAGCTACAGTAGGGGCTATGGTTATTGCTAGCGTTAGCGCTGGAGCATCACTAAACTAATCCAGCCTGATTAGTGGACTGACGTATGACCACTGTCTACAGGATATGAAACTTTGTTTGCGTGTGTGTGTGTGTGTGTGTGTGTGTGTGTGTGTGTGTGTGTGTGTGTGTGTGTGTGTGTGTGTGTGTCTGAGCTGCCCCACATCCTTGAGTGGGAGCGAGCATGAGAGCAAGAGGACACGAGAGCAAGAGGACATGAGTGAAGTAAAACTATATATTTTACATTTCCTATCACTGCTGCTGTAGCAGGGGCCTGGACTCGACAAGGTGTTGAAATCGTTCCACAGGGATGCAGGCCCATGTTGACCACAATGCTTCCCACAGTTGTGTCAAGTTGGCGGGATGTCCTTTGGGTGGTGGACTATTCTTGATACACAAGTGAGGCCCAACCACTGGCCCAAAAGCTGCCTGGAATCTCCTAGCTCTGTTCTGCTCACCGGTCAAGTGAACGCATACATTCTCACGAGGGCAGGCCT
This sequence comes from Oncorhynchus mykiss, assembly GCF_057628025.1. NCBI lineage: Eukaryota > Metazoa > Chordata > Actinopteri > Salmoniformes > Salmonidae > Oncorhynchus > Oncorhynchus mykiss. The sequence goes on from NC_143025.1 coordinate 42,588,202, forward strand.
GTCTTCAAAGACACTGTGGCAAATAAGAGATGAAAGATACAACTTTTGTGTCGTGTTTGGGTTACTTTTCAGAGCAGAGCAGAGCCACTGTGGACGCTAAGCTACAGGCCTGTTCTGCCCCATCCCAATGAGCTTCCACTTGTAACCCTTCAGACCTCACTGTACTGTTCTCTTTCTTGACAAGGCAGTTCGTCGTACTGTGTGGTCAAGGTGGGGATTTGACAACTTTTGATGGAATTGCAAACGCATCTTTTGCCACGTCAACTTCCAAATGGCGAAGCTTTCGCTTTAACGGTCAACGTCAAACTGGATACCTCACGGGACATGTTGAGGTATGCCTTTACCATGTGATGCAAGGGGTTAGAGGAGACACAGGATTCTGACAATGGGAATATGGAAATGGATTGAGCCCCCAATGGGATGTGCTGTGTGTCCGCGGAGACAAAGAGACAGAAAGTGTATGGTGTAAAAAAAATTAAATAAATGTAATTCCCTGTGGAATTAACACGCCCGCCCGCTCGTTTCGCCCGCCCACTAACATGCTACCTCACATGCTGCCGTCATGTCTGCATAATGCCACAAGGTTGTCCGGGGTTTGACAGAGCTTGGCAGTCTGTGATACGACCGTAAAAAAGAAAATGAACGAGACAAAGAGAGAGCCTCTGCAGCCCAGAGTCGATCCGAGAGAGCACGGACTGGCTACAGCGGTCCCCTTTTCCTCCTCTCGCTATCCAGACTTCCCTCTTATCACATTTTTCTTTAAGACGAATCATCTTTCCATCAGCAGATCCCTCTCTCCCCTCTCTTACGTTAGCGACAGAGATCTAGAGAGCCCAACCAATGGCGGTTTCAGTGTAGCCTTTAATAATCCTACATTTAAAAAAAACACCCTTGGATGGAGGAGCTCGCAGACCAGGCCCAAGTATCTGGCCCAACCCTGAAGCGTCAAATCCTCCTCAGCACAGGAAGAGTCTCACAGGAAGAGTCTCACAGGAAGAGTCTCACAGAAAGAGTCTCACAGAAAGAGTCTCACAGAAAGAGTCAACTTTCTCCTCCCCATTGCTCTTCAAGGCGGTGTTACACAGTCACAGTACACACAATGGAGTCCTTGCAGGGTTCCACAGAGCCCGGTTCAGTGCAACTCTCCATAGAGGCTTTCCTGTTTACAGACGGGCGGAGAGAAAGACGCCTCTGCCCTTGGCAAGGCTGGAGAAGTGAATCAAGAATAGAGATGGAACGGCTATGGGTACTTACAAACTCCCCCTCCTCGGAAGACTGAGCTCCTTCTGCGAGAGAGAGAGAGAGAGAGAGAGAGAGAGAGAGAGAGAGAAGGACATGTCAGTGTACTCATCATTTAGACACATGGCGATATACAGTGTTAAAGTTGTTTGTTATCTGGGATGTAAATAAAAATCCCATGTACACAGTGTTGCTTGACGTCCAGTGAGGAAGCGTGTGTAAAACCCTGAAAATGGCACTAGGTGGCACTGTGTCACCATCTGAATTTGTTGAGTAGCAAAGCAAATAGCAATGTCTTCCTTACAGTGGTGGCACAGCACAACATTCAGCTGTGTTTTATGTTCTAATGGCAATGACTGGTAGTCACAGCTTGCACTCTATTCAGTGTAAAAACACAACCTAGAGGCAGGCTATTTCCATCGTAAGGTCATTTGAAATACCCTTGACCTGAGTGTTCAACGGACCTGCAGTTCTCAAGGGAGTAACAATAGCATGGGCCAAGTCGGAGAAACCACTCTCTGCTGAGAGAACAATGATTCTGTAGCTATAATATCAGGTTTGTGTTGATATGAAATAGATATGAACATGATCACAGTGGTGACTACTGGGTGGGTGGGTGTGTGAGCTCTCTATGTGACAACAGAACACTAACACCTACCCAACAGCGTGTGTCACCTGGACCCCTGACACTGTTTACCATCAGCAACACACTCGCGATAGGCTGTGTGTGTGTGTGTGTGTGTGTGTGTGTGTGTGTGTGTATATGTGTGTGTTTGTGTGTGTGTGTGTGTGTGTGTGTGAGTCAGTGTTTTGAATCAGATAGCCACTAGACAGACAGGCAGACAGGCAGACAGGCAGACACACACAGATAAACACAAGAGTGGGCTTGTTCTAACAGGCTCTGAACACCGACAGGACACGTGTGCCTCGGGGTGGAGTGTGTCGTAACCCCAGGTCAAAAGAGAACATAGCTGAAGGAGAAAAAGGACCTTGTCATAAAGACAGACAGAGGAAGAGAAAGAGACTGAAAGACAGATCGATGAAGGGAGCAGGCATCTGCTGCTCCACATTGCCCGACCGCGGTGTATCTTTCAAGCCCACTGCGTGTTTCGCTCCTTCCCGGTCTCTCTGCTTGATAGTTGAATATTAACACAGACCGTTTCAAAGTGCACACTTAGCAGGCAGAACCCTACTTTTTAGTTAGTGACAGGAGCACTTCTGCATAGATACAGTCTGTCTGCTTGCTGGCTAGCGTCCTCAACCTCACTCTCCATCCCACTCTCGGACTCGGACTCAGGATGGCTGTCTCCACATCACTGTCAGACGAGCAGTAGCTCTCTCGCTCTCTCTCTCTCTCTCGTTCACCCTCTCTCTCTAGTGTCTATTATTATTGTTAATTATTAGTGAGCTAATGGAGATATGGAGTTTAAAGAGAGGACAGTACGTGGGAGAAAAAAAATATATGTGTGTGTGTCTCTACGCTTCATGATGTGTAGTGTTAGTGTGAGTAAGTGTCAGCACTCGGTGTGTTCTAGGGAGTCTAGATAAACAACAACATAGCTCTCAGGACTAAACAGCCTGATTCCATTAGAAGCCCAGAACACAGGACTAATGTCATCGACAGTGTGTGTGTGTCTGTGTGTTGCAGAGCCCCGTAACACATCTGCTTCCCCTCTATCTCTAGCTAACTCTCTGAGGGCCGGGAGGCCTCAACTCAATTTGCCTCCCTACAGATGCTGTTCAGAGCTCAGCTAGAGAGCTCTGCAGGGTGCCTGATATATAGATCTTATCAGGGGACTGGGGGGGGGGGTAAATCCAGGTAACACTGTAACATTGAGACAAAACAGGATAGGAGACTGCCATTAATACAGTCTTATCAAACAATCTGAAACAAGGGAAGATGCTATTAAAGGGGTGATGGGCTGAAGCCTGGCCGAGGGAGAGAGGGAGGAACAGGGAGGGGAGAGAGGAAAGGGGGAAGAGAAAGGGGGTACGTTCTGCCAACCAACCAGCCACCCACGCATAGCCCTGTAATGTGAAAGGATTGCTCTCAGCATCTCTTCTCTGGCAGACTGATTGCATTAGGGCTGCCGCTGCGTGTGTGTGTGTGTGTGTGTGTGTGTGTGTGTGTGTGTGTGTGTGTGTGTGTGTGTGTGTGTGTGTGTGTGTGTGTGTGTGTGTGTGGCTGAGCTGCCCCACATCCTTGAGTGGGGATGTTCACCTCCTCCCCAACCCCCCCCCCCAAAATATTAAAATCTCCATGACACACATGCACAAGCACACACACGCACAAGCGCACACACATCAGCTGGTCATGTAATATCTCAAAGGCAGGGTGATGAGGAAATTAGCTGGATTGACAGTTTGGATGGTAACCGCCACACAAAAAAAAACGAAAGTAATCTCCTCGATGGAACACAAGCATCAATATTCCTCTAGGTCCAACCGACATGACAGCGAGAGAGAGAGGAGGGAATTGTGATTTATATTTATTATGGATCCCCATTAGCCCAAACACATTAAGGCACATTAAGGCACCAACAAAACAGTACATCACATACCATCATTAGACCACTAAATGTATAATACCACTTTACAACAATACACAAATGTACGTGTGTAGAGTGGTGTGTTAGCGTGGGTGTAAAAATTATCTCAAATCTTATTTGTCACTGGTGCCGAATACAACAAGTGTAGACCTTACAGCGAAATGCTTACTTACGAACCCTTAACCAACAATGCAGTTCAAGAAATAGAGTTAAGAAAACATTTACTAAATAAACTAAAGTAAACATTTTTATAAAAGTAACACAATAAAATAACAATAGCGAGGCTATATACAGGGGGTACTGGTACCGAGTCAATGTGCGGGGGTACAGGTTAGTCGAGGGAAATCCTGTAGTGTAAGTATGCACGTGTGTGTCTGCCTATGTGTGTGTGTCTCTTCACAGTCCATGTTGTTCCATAACGCTGGGTCTACACTACACGACTTTCAGAATCCTAACATCGCTGAGACTCACATTAAACGACTGTCTTCCTGTAGTTTTAAGTCTTGCCAACGTAGTGGCGCGCACACTAAACGATGTGGCACAGACAGGGTTCAACACACTACGAGATTCAACACACTACGAGATTCTTTCACTTGGTCGTGAGGATTCTCGAAGCCACGCTGTCTCGCAAAAAAACTACGAAGTGATGATGTCAGTAGATTGTTAAACGTAGCTAGAACGAGCTGTGGCTCAAAGCAGCCTCATAGAACCTTTCAGTGAAATATGAGCTCTTGCCATACAGAGCTGTAACGATTTGACTCTTTGGCTTTGGTGAAAGGCAAGTACAAACGCACACACAAGTGGTCATCGCTCCTGCTCGAGAGTCTACACATTATGGGGGATGCGAAACAACGTCATCTGGCTTCTTCTCTGGCAGAGCTCTCATTGGCGATGGCTGACCACCGCTCTAAAAACGTGTTCGGGGCACATCTCACACGACAAGGGCATTGCCAATTTTAAGCCGAGAAAGTCAAACATGTTTGAAAATCAAGGGGACCTCTGGGACTAGTCAAAGACGGGATCAGTAGCCCTCAGATTACGTCTCTGACCCGCTCACATTAAACGGGCGTCGGTGACGGTCGTGAGCCCCAAGTAGGCAACGACATGGGAATTTTGTCTCCAATCTCAAAAAGCCAAAATCGTGTTGCGCACGCCCGGCTTTAGTAGTTTTATTCATTTTAATGCTGGCATGAGTTACTTGATGTAGAATGGAGTTCCATGTAGTCATGGCTCTGTGTCGTACTGTGCGTTTCCTGGAGTCTACTCTGGACTTGGGGACTGTGAAGAGACCCCTGGTGGCATGTCTTGTGGGTTATGCATGGGTGTCCGAGCTGTGTGTTAGTCATTTGAACAGACAGCTGGGTGCTTTCAAACATGCCAATACCTCTCACAAAGACAAGTAGTGATGCAATCAATCTCTCCTCTACTTTTTAGAGATTGACATGCATGTCATTGATGTTAGCTCTCTGTGTACATTTAAGGGCCAGCCGTGCTGCTTTGTTCTGGGCCAATTGTAATTTGCCTATGTCCTTTTTGTGGCACTTGACCATATGACTGGACAGTAGTCCAGGTGCAAAAAGACTAGGGCCTGTAATGACTTGTTTTGTTGATTGTGATGTCAAGAAAGCAGAGCCCGCGCTTTTTCACGGACATACCTCTCCCCATCTTAGCTAACCGTTGCATCAATATGTTTTGATCAGAACAGTTTACAATTCAGGGTCTACACCAAGTAGTTTAGTTTCAACCTGCTCAACGTCCACATTATTAATTGCAAGATTTAGTTGAGGTTTAGGGTTTAGTGAATGGTTTGTGCCAAATACAACTGGTCGGCTGTTTGACCCAGTAAAAGGGGTGCATCGCTATTCTTTGGTAGCGGGGTGACCTTTGCTTCCCTCCAGGGCTGAGGGCACATACTTTCCGGTAGGCAAATAGGAGGGCAATATAGTCCACTATCATCCTTAATAATTGTCCATCCAAGTTGTCAGACACAGGTGGCTTGCCATTGTTGATAGACAACAATCATTTTGTTCACCTCTTCCACACTAGTAGAGACATGGGCAGGGAAAGAGAGTGGGCTGTGCCACATAGTGCTCTCGTCGAGTACACTCACCCAGGACATTTGGCGGGTTGCTGATGTAGACCGTGGACAGATATTTGAGATAGTATGGCCATGCCCTGAGCTAAATGCACACATAACTAACAACATTAACTTAACAGGTGAAAGATGACATCAAACCCACCACTCCCACCCTGCATATACAGTAGTTGGCTAGTAGACAGATAAAGTCCTATTGAACGTAGGCCTAGGCTTCATCAAGTGTCCAACCCAACCCTCTGTAAATGGGGTAAAGTGCCTCCCCTAGTCACACAGCTGCCTACAGACCCTAACAGACAGACAGCTGTAGCTCTGAGCCATGTCCAAGGTAATCGCACCGGGACAAGTAAACCAAAGGATCTCCTAGGATGTCGCCAGGGCTTGGCAGGGCTTGGCAGACAGTGACACTGAAGTGAGTGACTCTCGTCTCGCCAGTCAGTGTAGCCTACCAAATAGCATCGGTGTGAGAGCCGTTCATCAGTGGTTCGTATTTCCTGCAACTTTCTGACGAGGCAACGGGAATGCCCTTGCCTGTGTGTGTGCGGCTCGCTGTTAGCAATGATGCTAATGAAAAAAAAGTATTCTGGTAGACAGAAAGGCTTTCCCAAAAACCTTTTCAATTAAATATTAACTACAAAGTAGCATATGCTTACCTGGCAGAATTATATTGTGATTATTTTCATCAATCCTGTGGCTATTTGTTTTGCAAACTCTTCCATCACATGTGCCGTACAAAAACACTGCTAAACAATAGCCTCTTGCTATGTGCACACTTGAATTAAAAGGTAACTATCACTGAATCACTGAAGTTGGAGACTCATATCTCCCTCACTAACTTTAAGCGTCAGCTGTCAGAGCAGCTTACCGATCGCTGCAGCTGTACAGAGCCCATCTGTAAATAGCCCATCCAACCAACTACCTACCTCATCCCCGTTTTTGTTTTTCTGCTCTTTTGCACACCAGTATTTCTACTTGCACATCCTCATCTGCACATATATATACATATATATGTATACACTCCAGTGTAAACTGCTAAATTGTAATTACTTCGCCACTATTGGCCTATTTATTGCCTTACCTCCTTCATTTGTACACACTGTATAAACAGATTTTTAAATTGCGTTATTGACTGTACGTTTGTTTATCCCATGTGTAACTCTGTGTTATTTTTGTCGCACTGCTTTGCTTTATCTTAGCCAGATCGCAGTTGTAAATGAGAACTTGTTCTCAACTGGCCTACCTGGTTAAATAAAGGTGAAGAAAAAAAACTACACCCAAAAATCAAAATTTCTCCGATTTTTCCCAGACCTCAAAATCGTCTCCCGATGTGGTTTGAGCATTGTTGTGGACTTATAACATCCAATTTTGTTGTTTTTCCATTCAAAAGTGTGATTGTGAGAGTGAAAACCTTAAAAATAGAAACCTGTCATTTTCAAGATAATGTGGGCTACTTACTTCATTTTTCTGTATTAATAAAATACATCATTTGAAAAACAAACATCATTGTGGCAATTCATATATTGCAGTAAAACTGTAAATAACAATTTCTTCTCAAGAAGTTTAATGTTCTCTTACTTAGAAGATAGTAATGATCATAGGCCTAGACGATATCCAAAACAACTAACAATACACTGAATTCATATATTTTCAGTCATTTAAATTGTAAAGTCATGTCTTTCTAAACAATACCACAATAAAACATATATAAATATCTGGGAGGTATAATTGCTAAAGTATTCAACATTTTTGCTTGTGTATTTCAGATGGAATCAAGGCATTAGAATGTTCCCTGACAACTCAAACTTGCGTCATCAGCGATTGGATCATTTCTAACCAATCAGAGTAACAAAGCTGGTTTACCCAAGTGTGATCTGGATCAGTCAACCCATCAGTTTCTGGGACCAATCAGAACGATTATAATGTGTTTGCGTTCTAGCAATCGTCAGGGAGCTACTCAGATCCAGGCTCGCTATGGAGAAGAAACTAACGTCTGCGGGCGTAGCGTTTGGCCGTAGTAAGGAGTTTGGGCAGCCAGGCAAATTGGAACGTACCAGAGGCCCCCAAAATAGAGCTAAGCTTAGTCAAAAAATGTCTAACTCGCGGCAGAGGGCTGGCTACTGTTTCTATTTGGCTGGCTCCTCTACGTACTTGTGGAAAACACTACTGCGCCCCCCCCCCCCCCCTCTTCTCTCCGCCCCTGCCTGCTCTGCCAGGGAGGAGAGGGGTGAGTGATAGGCCTGGCAGTGCCAGCAGGGTAGAGGGTGGGCAGGCACAGACATGTGGGCAGAGGGCACTTCCCTGAGGCCATGGTGACTGACTGACTGATGAAGGCAAAGACAGACAGAAGGATAGGTCTGCTGAGTAGGCCAGAACAGAGGATGCTAAGGTATGCTAATGTGAGCACACACACACACACGCACGCACGCACACACACACTGTACATACACTAGCAGCGTTTAATTTGTCCTGGAAGCATGTATGCACACAGAGAAAAAAAATACAAAGGCTGGCATCATTGTGCACATACACCACCAATACTGTACTGTAGACATGTGCACACAGAAACAAACAGACAATTCCATCAGAGGTAGCAGGCAAGGTATTCTTTACATTACCGCCACACTGCATACCAATCAACTGCTCCCATCATCGTATAGGCTACACAACAAAGATGCTGCTCTATAGGGTTGGATCACAAACAACAAATTCCTATGTGGAGTATACAGTGAAGTGCCAGGAGTTTGCCTGGAATACCCGATACTTCCAGGAGAAACTAGCAAGCTCTTACAGGCTACTAGGGTTTACAACTTTTCCTATTCACTTTACACAGCAGTACTTTCAGCCAGAGCCACGTGGAGAAGTAGGTGTCATTTAAAAAAAATATATATATTTTTTTATCTTTCTACACTACTCTCTATGGCTCAGAGACAGCTTCTGACACTCCAACAGGTGACACAGTCAGAGAGAGTGAGTATTCTAAAATGCAGCCTGCGAGCCCACTTAGCTCAGTCAGCCCTGACAGTGTGACTGACCCATGTTACATAATAGAACCAGCTGCTGATGACTTATTGAGCTGTTCGGTCACCATTTAGAACGCTCCCAATATTTCAATGTAATAGGTTAAGAGGAGTGAAAGTTCACCTCTTAGCGTATCGGTGCGGTAGATTTCCCCTTCTTATTTGAGCTGCAATTAGATATGTGTCACGTTCTGACCTTTATTTCCTTTGTTTTGTCTTTATTTAGTATGGTCAGGGCGTGAGTTGGGGTGGGCAGTCTATGTTTGTTTTTCTATGTTGGTTTTTGTGTTCAGCCGAGTATGGTTCTCAATCAGAGGCAGGTGTCGTTAGTTGTCTCTGATTGAGAATCATACTTAGGTAGCCTGGGTTTCACTGTTGGTTTGTGGGTGTTTGTTTCCGTGTCAGTGTTTGTCGCCACACGGTACTGTTTCGGTTTTTGGTTTCATCACATCGTTTATTGTTTTGTATTTCAGTGTTCAGTTCATTTTTAATAAATCGTCATGAACACTTACCACGCTGCATCTTGGTTCGATCCTTACTCCTCTTCAGACGAAAAGGAGATCTGCCGTGACAATATGTCTTTGGCACATGGCAGTGATTTCACCACCACAGAACCACAGAGGGAGAAGGTGATGAAACCAGCTAATGATCTGTTCAGAGAAACACCTCTAACACATCTCTCTCTCCATCACATATTTCTCTCCCATTCAGAGAAACACCTTTTTTTGCTCCCTGTCTCGCTCCTTTTCCCTGATCTCCGTCTCTCTCCCCCCTCCTTCCCAACTATCTCACCTTAAAACCTGTTGTGACTCGGGGGCAGTATTTTCATTTTTGGAAAAAAAACGTTCCCGTTTTAAATGGGATATTTTGTCAGGACAAGATGCTAGAATATGCATATAATTGACAGCTTAGGATAGAAAACACTCTAACGTTTCCAAAACTGTAAAAATATTGTCTGTGAGTATAACAGAACTGATGTTGCAGGCTAAAACCTGAGAAAAATCCAATCCGGAAGTGCCCCATGTTTTGAAAGCGCTGCGTTCCAATGAGTCCCTATTGAGCAGTGAATGGGCTATCAACCAGATTACGCTTTCTCCGTATTCCCCAAGGTGTCTACATCATTGTGACGTAGTTTTACGCATTTATGTTGAAGAATAGCCGTAGGTGGCTACATTGCGCAAGTGGTCACCTGATGCCCCCAGAGAGATTCTCGCGTAAAATACAGAGGTAGCCATTACTCCAATCGGCCCTACTGAAAAACGAATTGTCCCGATGGATATATTATCGAATAGATATTTGAAAAACACCTTGAGGATTGATTATAAACAATGTTTGCCATGTTTCTGTCGATATTATGGAGCTAATTTGGAATATTTTTTGCCGTTTTCGTGACTGCAATTTCCGGGCGATTTCTCAGACAAACGTGAAGAACAAACGGAGCTATTTCGCCTACAAAAATAATATTTTGGGAAAAAGGAACATTTGCTATCTAACTGGGAGTCTCGTGAGTAAAAACATCTGAAGCTCATCAAAGGTAAACAATTTAATTTGATTGCTTTTCTGATTTCCGTGACCAAGTTACCTGCTGCTAGCTGGACAAAATGCTATGCTATGATTACGCTCCCGCATGCGGGATGGGGAGTCTCGCTCCTTTCCGTTATCTCCGTCTCTCTCCCCCCTCCTTCCCAACTATCTCACCTTAAAGACACACATTGTGTATAAACTAGTCCAACTAATACCCGTCCTCCCACGGCAGGTGTGTCTGCTCCTGAAGTCCAATCCCAGGCAGTGTATCTACTTAGCCCAGGCATAATGGACCATATTTGAGGGCAGGAGACTCAGCTTCCTGTACTTGCCCAGAGTGGCGCGAAGGAGGAGCCAAGAAGCCTAAACAGGTAGGCAGCAACTGTGATGTGAGAGATGGTGGCAGTTGGTGCCAACCCATGCCAGGCCAAAGGCTTAGAGGGGTATTTCCACTTAATGAGGATTTGGAATAGTGATTGAATACAGTAGGGCCTTCTGGTCTAGATGAGATTGGCCCATCATTAGCAAACTCCAGGGAAGACAATAGGTTTGTGCAGAAGCAGATGTTAAGAGAAATGTGCCATGGCCCAAGCCACGGAAAGTTGTGCCACTCACCTGCACATTTAAGCGACGCAGACAGGTAGGAACATTGAGACAGGACCAGGCAGGGACAGGGCCAGTGGTGTTAACGAAGCCGATGGGGATAACTTAATAAGTGTCTGGGTCTGGAAGGGTCTGGTGTCACTGGAACTGTCAGAGTGACACACGTTGTGAGAGCCATTAGGACTCAACACCTCCACTTAGTGACACATTAACGCTAGCTATAAAACCCCATTAGTGGCCTAACCAGGGAGCTGGAACCGTGTGTGTGTGCGCGTGTGTGTGCGTGTGTGTGCGTGTGTGTGTGTGTGTGTGTGTGTGTGTGTGTGCATGAAAGATGTTTGGAGGACATGGAGCACCAATTGGGATGGTTTCTAATCCATGCACAGAGCAACAGGAGTGGAGCCCCCCCCCACTTTGTTCTGACTAATTGTCTGCTGTCTTTAAATGGAGCCAGTGAGGATGATATGGAGAGAGAGCGAGAGAGAGAGGGGGATTGTTGTGCATGGAGTTGGTCAGAGAAAAGGAGGTAGAGAGAGAGAGGGAGAAGGAGAATGAGAGAAGGAGGAGGGGTAGCACTAGCAGCAATCATTAACATGATGGAGTAGAGCAAGGGTGGAGCACTTCATTCGGCTGACTGGTAGTTTGACATGAAAACAAAACTGCAAATTCACTTCATGTCCTATGTGGGAAATGAAATAAGCGAATGTAGAGTTGATGTCGGACGTTTACATACACTTAGGTTGGAGTCATTAAAACTCGTTTTACAACCATGGCACAAATGTCTTGTTAACAAACTATAGTTTTGGCAAGTCGGTCAGGACATCTACTTTGTGCATGACACAAGTAATTTTTCCAACAATTGTTTACAGACAGAATATTTAACTTACTGTATCACAATTTCAGTGGGTCAGAAGTTTACATACACTAAGTTGACTGTGCCTTTAAACAGCTTGGAAAATTCCAGAAAATTATGTCATGAATTTAGAAGCTTCTGATAGGCTAATTGACATCATTTGAGTCAAATGGAGGTGTACCTGTGGATGTATTTCAAGGCCTACTTTCAAACTCAGTGCCTCTTTGCTTGACATCATGGGAAAATCAAACTAAATCAGACCTCAGAAATAAAATTGTAGACCACCACAAGTCTGTTTCATCCTTGGGAGCAATTTCCAAATGCCTGAAGGAACCACGTTCATCTGTACAAACAATGGTACGCAAGTATAAACACCATGGGACAACGCAGCTGTCATACCGCTCAGGAAGGAGATGCGTTCTGTCTCCTAGAGACAAACGTAATCTGGTGCGAAAAGGGCAAATCAATCCCAGAATCCCAGGACCTTGTGAAGATGCTGGAGGAAACAGGTACAAATGTATATCGACATAACCTGAAAGGCCACTCAGCAAGGAAGAAGCCACACTCCAAAACCGCCATAAAAAAGACAGACTATGGTTTACAACTGCACAAAGATCGTACTTTTTGGAGAAATGTCCTCTGGTCCGATGAAACAAAAGTAGAACTGTTTGGCCATAATGACCATCGTTATGTTTGGAGGAAAAAGGGGGAGGCTTGCAGGCCGAAGAACACCATCCCAACCGTGAAGTACGGGGGTGGCAGCATCATGTTGTGGGTGTGCTTTGCTGCAGGAGGGACATGTGCACTTCACAAAATAGATGGCGTCATGAGGAAGGAAAATTATGTGGATATATAGAAGCAACATCTCAAGACATCAGTCAGGAAGTTAAAGCTTGGTCGCAAATGGTTCTTCCAAATGGACAATGACCCTAAGCATACTTCCAAAGATGTGGCAAAAAGGCTTAAGGACAACAAAGTCAAGGTATTGGAGTGGCCATCACAAAGCCCTGGCCTCAATCCTATAGAAAATGTGTGGGCAGAACTGAAAAAGCGTGTGTGAGCAAGGAGGCCTACAAACTTGACTCCATTACACCAGCTCTGTCAGGAAGAATGGGCCAAAATTCACCCAACTTATTGTGGGACGCTTGTGGAAGGCTACTCGAAACGTTTGACCCAAGTTAACCAATTTAAAAGCAATGCTAGCAAATACAAATTGAGTGTATGTACATTTCTGACCCACTGGGAATGTGATGAAAGAAATAAAAGCTGAAATAAACCATTCTCTCTACTATTATTCTACTATTATTTCACACTCTTAAAATAAAGTGGTGATCCTAACTGACCTAAGACAGGGAATTTTTACTTGGATTAAATGTCAGGAATTGTGTGAAAAACTGAGTTTAAAACTATTTGGCTTAAGGTGTATGTAAACTTCCGACTTCGACTGTAGAACATGGGCTGCAAGTCATTAAATCACTCCTGAGGAAACTATCTAACAGGCTCACAAAACCATATGAATCGACTTGAAAGGTTAGGCTATCTTTCATCAGACCACTTAGATATCAAACAAAGACAACAAGTCTGCCAACTGCTTCCAACACAGCACCTGCCTCTCCGGCAGCTAAATAAATATCCCATAAGCGCCAACTCTATCCCTGTCATCCCAGCAGAGTGACAGAGCAGAGTGAATAGAAGAACTGGATAGAGCACTGTGTCTCACGTTGGCTTTTCATCCATATTGCATAGGGCAGGAGCAGAAGAGAGGAGACGAGGGCAGAGGAGACGTGGTCCAGGAACAGAGGAAAGAAGGGACTGAGGCACAGCAGAGAGGCTGAGCTAGAGACAGACCTATTGGAGCAGAAGAACCCAACACCTCAGGTACACTGAGTCAAGCTACCCCCCCAGCTACATTCAGATATGTGTGTGTTTCTGAGGGAGAGTGGGAGAGAGAGGGAGAAATTTAAAACATACACCTCAGACACACTGAGTCAAGCTAACCCCCCCCCCTCCCCCCCAGATACATTCACATGTGTGTGTGTGTTTCTGAGGGAGAGTGGGAGAGAGAGAGAGAGAGAGAGAGATTTCGTTTTCGAGCCAATAGAGCCCTTAAATCGAATTGAATTGAGAAAGGGGTCTGGATAGAAGACAGAGAGAAAAAGAGAGATGTGACTTCCTGATGTCACCAGTGCCACTGCCATTTCATGATTCACTATACAGAGAACACCAGATGTACTGTGCTGTGTCCCTGCAAAGTCTACAGTATCCTCTGTCCTTCATGTGATAGGTATGTCCAACATCGTCCTTTGTGCTCCTTAATTCTGAATGACAATTCCTCCCTCTTCCTACCCTCTATCCTTCGGCATCTCTGCTATTCCTCTGCTGCTACAGTACAGCTGTGGTATACAGTCCCATGGCTGCATCAGAAACACTTTCACACCCCCTACACACACTGTTACACAATTCCTGAGGCAATCGGAAAGGGGCTTGGACGTCAACTGCTGCAGCTGTTCAATTCTCTCACAGACACACACACGCACAAACATAGGCACACACACACACACGCAGAGTGGTACATCTGCACAATTATCCAGGCATGTTATTCCTCCCGTTCCTGCATGGTTTATCTGAGACAACATGCTGATTACTTCCTCTATTGCGTAGTTCCACCACCCTTCTCTCCCTCCCGCTCTCCCTTCATCTTTCCACCAAGGAGGGCTGCTGTGGATGAATGGGACGCCATTGTCCCCCACCTTCCCTCGCTCTATCCTTTCCCTTCCCCAGGCTGAATGGAACAACTCCGGGCTGATCAGAACGTCTCCTCACTCCACTAACCCACTAACATCTGCAGCTAGAGAGCGCACCGCCGCGATCCCCACCGCTCACTGCTGAAGCCCCTAGCTGAAGTTCCCTTCTGTCAAACCAGGACCCACACGACACAGTGCCCCGCCTGTCTGACTGGTAAACATGGCACCCTGAGATATTCACGAGGAGACGCCCATCTCCTCCTCAAAGACGACAGTGATCATCTCTCCCGCTCCATCCCTCTCTCTCCCGCCATCTCTTAGAAACAGCGTTCACAGGATTATTGGCAACCCCTTGACCGTCATTCACCACCACACCACAGCAACTTTACCATAGAGACCATACACTACTCCCAGTATATTACGCACACGCACACACACTACATTACCATGAGATCTACACTCCCAGTCCCTCCCAGAGATGTGGGTTTTTTATGAGTGTGTGTGGTTTTTACCCGGCGCAGCAAGGACTGTGAAACAAGGTCACGAGGGGAGGAAAACAATCCGTCAACACAGAACATATATACGACCATGAAATTCAAACTTAAAAACACTCCAACATCAACCGCCTTATACATTGCATTAGCGTTGGAGCTTTGATGTGGCTAATTGTGGTGGTTTAGCGAGGATTAGCACACTAGTAGGGATGGCTGCCGTGTGTGTGTGCGCGTGTCCTGGCTTGACAGAATAGCATGTTAGCTAGTATCTAGTCCCATGGGAGACAGAGCACTCAAGAGGACAACCGAGCAGCATATCGAGCTGATTCTGAGTAGGGGGGGGGGGGGGGGGGGGGGGGGTGTTGTACTGAAGGACAATATTAATGATGGGGAGATGGGCTGTGACAGACACATCATGGACAACCACATGGGAGTTCTCCCTAACTGACAAGAGCTATCCTAGCCTAGTCAGCTAACTAGGGTGTGGTCTGACTCGTTACTGTACACCATGTTTATAGGACTACACCACAGTAACGCCACTATCGTCGCAGCTTTAAACTGAAATACTAAATATGTTCTTACGGCATGTCTGACCCAGATTCTACTGCAATTACTGACTTGTTCCCGACTATCGGATTGCTGTTCTGAAAATTTGCCAATTTACACAACGAAGCAGAGAGGGAGAGGAGGAGGAAGAGAGTGCAGTTAGGCCAGGAGTCTTCAGGGGCAGAAATGAAGCCGTCTCAAGTTCCTTTGTCTCTGGCACCCTTCCGCATCCCTCCCTCGCTCTTTACCCCCTCCCTCCCGCCTCTTTTCTCTCCTTTCCTGGTTTCTGTGCCCGCTGAGACCCCAGTTCATTATCGTAAGTCAGACAGTGAAACCTTCTCTCCTCCTGTCATCTCTCCGCGACCATCACTCAATTCTGCTAGAGGAGAAAACAGCTTCAATTTGCACCTATCTACTGTACACCCGGATGCGTCTCACTACCTACGTATCAGTACACGCACGCACACCACACACACACACACAGACGAGAAGGAGAGTGGGTCGTTTGTCTTGTACACACAAGGCCCGGATCTATACATCTCTGAAACAGACATTAGAGCACTGTAGGAAAAGACCATTTAAGTTGTAACAGAGATTGACTCTGCAGGGAAAAATACAATATATGTATTAGTATTACAATGGACCTGTAAGATATTATACATTGCCATGTCGAGGTTGGATTCTGCAATATTCTGTATCAACGGGCTGGTAAATGGAAATGCTCTCGTATCTACCAAAGATGATTTTATTTTTGTAAGGCTGTTGAACAACTTGATTTTCTAAAGCCAATGGGGAGATTGTGGAGAAATATTCATACAGCGCAATAACTGACTAAATCCAAGGTGATCTACTGTACCTCTATGCTGTGCCTTGTCAGTTATAGGTACGGCAGGTAGCCTAGCGGTTAAGAGCATTGGGACAGTAACCGAAAGGTCACTGGTTTGAATCCCCAAGCCAGGCAAAGTGGGAAATCTGCCGTTAACCCCAAACAACAACTACTGCCCGGGTGTCGATTAAGGCGGCCCCTAGCACCTCTCCAATTCAGAGGGGTTGGGTTAAACGTGGAAGATATATTCAGTAGTGCAACTGACTAGATTTTCCTTTCCGGGTATTTTAGATAGAAATGTATAGATGACAACTTTAATAGACACAATAACATGACTGCATGGCTAAATCTTTCCTCAAACAAAGAAAAAACGAAGGGAAGGGAGATACAGAGGGCTGGAAAGAGAGACAGGGAAGAATTGATGAAGGGAGAAAAATATAGGGTGTGAAACGAGAGAGTGGAGTAGAGTGATAACAATGGAGAGAGAGCAACAGAGTGGGAAGAGAGAGGGCGAGCTAAAGAGAAAAACACTCATTATCCAGAGTGAAGTGAGGGATGGCAGCGTGTAGAGACAGAGGAGGCTCCCCTGGGAGAGAGGGAGGCACGTGAGAGGCATCAGATCAAAGCACTCTCTCCCTCTAACCTCTTCCCCTTTCTCTCCCTCCCTTCTCCTTTCCTGCTGTGGCCCGACACACTCACAGCTCCTCTCCATTGTAACTGCTGATGTGATTAATGCCTACTGTGAGAGAGGCTCTGGGGGAGAGAGACAGAAAGGGCCCTACCCATTCACACAGCCACAGAGCGGGGAGGGGGGAATATAAACGTAACACCACAGAGGAAGATTGAGAGGGGGGGGGACGCAAATCATCCAAGCCCGTATGTTCTGAGGCCGGTGCCTATTTATCAGAGAGACAAACAGAACCTAGACAGTAGATACTTATTTCTCCAAAGTTGTTTCAGAAACAGTTGATAAAACATGGTTCGGGCCTGAGGCAGTGAGAGCAGGGGGTGTCTAGACATTCAATTTCACAGTGTGTGAAGTTGCGCCCCCTGGCCAACACAGCCTGGTGAACAGACAGAACATGACTAGATATGGCTGATCAATAAGAGGGAGGAGAGGAGGGGGTTTATATTCAAGCAAACACGGTGTGAGGAAACACCGAATTAACAGAGTGAGAGGTTTCCTGCCCCCTGTCCTCCCAGCTCAGTAGCGTCTCGTGTCTCGTCTGTGTACACACGCGTGTATGCATTTGCAATCCACTTCATACACTTGAAATAACCTCTAGTATCTCCGTCTCCACATCTCTGTGTGAGTGTGATGTGCAGAGCTGCCTATCAGTCTTTCAATTAGAGCTTGTTCCATTCCATCTTATCTGCTTCGTTTCTGACTGGGAGATGATGACTCACCTTAATGTACTCTGTGACAGGCCTGTGACACACACACACACACTCACACACACACAGGGGAGGAGACACGGAGGGGACAAGGGCCACATTCAACCAGCTTTGGAGTGGCCCTTACTACAAGTCTCCTCTCCTGACCTGTGCGGTCATATGGGTCTCTTGCTCTCTCTCTTCTATCACTCTCCCCTGTCTTTCTCTCACTCTCCACTTGTGTAGCGACGAGCTCATACTGCCCACCATTCTCCGTGGATGCGGAATGAGCTCACCGCCTGGTTCTAATTGGCTTATCCACAGAGCAGGCGTAGAGAGGAAGAGCGAGAGGGAGGAAGAGGGAGAGCGAGAAAGAGAAAAAAGAGGCAGAACAAGCATGAAACAGACAGCAGCCAGGCATTGTGGTCTCTGCAGGGCTCGAGCATTGACAAGGGCCACCTTGTTCTCTCGCGACCCTCCCCCTCTCCAAACTATCCCCCACACTATCTCCCAACTATCAAACAAACAAGTCAACACCACCACTACTGAGGACCAGACTGTTCCAGCCAAAGTGCATGTTTAAGCCTGTTAAGCTGTCCTTAACCTGCTTTATGTGGTAACTGAACAAGAAATGGGCCTCCGGCAGATAAGGGGGAGGAGGGGGAGAAGGGAAAGAAAGGAGAGAATGGGAAGAGAAGGAAGAGACCAGAAAGAAGGTAATGAACAAGGGTGGAAAGGGAGAGATGAGGGAGAGAGCAGAGGGAGAGAGCAGAGGGCTGGTCGTCGGGCTTATGTAATCAGAGATGTCACTGTTCCAAACGGGCAGAAGAGGTGATGGATGCCAAGGATGGCAATGCTCAGGGGGGGTTGTGTGGTCTGAGGCATTCTAACTGAAAGCTGACTGGGAGAAAAAGAAGCACGGAGTCTGTGTAACTGGGTGTCAGTCAGAATGGGTGACACTAACAGAGTGTGATCCTAGTTAGCAAAGCTAAAACAATCCCTCGCTAACCCTGTTCCACTCCCAGGCTCAATCACCCCCTCATTTTTGAGTGTGGGGAGTTGCATTTTAAAACAGAGCAACCAGTAGTAGGGAGAGGTAAATAATGCCTAGTGTATGGGACATCACTCGCGCACATCAGAAACAGACAACGGATACAACGCAATTCATTGACGACGAGCCTTGTGTTTGTTCACAATGCCTGTACTTGCGGCAGCACAGTTGAAGTCAGAAGTTTACATACACTTAGGTTGGAGTCATTAAAACTCGTTTTTCAACCATTCCACACATTTCTTGTTAACATACTATAGTTTTGGCCAGTCGGTTAGGTCATCTACTTTGTGCATGACACAAGTAATTTTTCCAACAATAGTTTACAGACAGATAATCCACCCCACCCCACCCCCACATGAAATAGCCTATTTGAGGCTGTTGAGGGGGGAGGCCCACAACAATGGCCAAAGTGAAATGGAGACAGTAGATACAGCTGGTCTGTTGTAATATAATAAAGACAGTAGATCTAGCTAGTCTGTCATCATATAAATGAGACAGTATATCTAGCAGGTCTATAATAATATATTAAACTTTATGTTCCCTGTACTCTATATATATCTGTTTATTATACCTGTTGATAAAGGGCTCATATGTGAAACTATTCTAACTGAACATTTTCTTTCACAGTGACACTGACTCCGAATGGGAGCCCCCAGTGCCAAGGTGTCCATCCCCCACTGAAGCTGGTTCATCCAGCCGGACACCTGTTGTCTCAGCACTACTGGGGCATGGACCGCAAAAAATGTCACCATTCCAACTGCAATAAAGGACTACAACAAGAGCATGGGAGGTGTGGATCTGTTAGATGCGCTGATAGGCTACTAAAATGTTCTCCATAAGACGATGAAATGGTAAAAGACCTTCTTCTATCATTTCATCGACATTGCTGTGGTGAATGCATTCATCCTACACAAGGAAATGGCTAAGAGCTGTGGAAAGCCCCCCATCTCACAGCTAGCCTTCAGAGAGCTGCTCATCAAGGAGATTGCTGGCTACAGCACCACAGCACCACTACACCACGTTCTGGCCCCTCTACCTCTGTCCCTTCTGCTCCTGCCACAAGTGGTGTTTATCTGCCCAAATGTATTTCTGCAGGCATGGGTGTGCCTCAGGGCCAAAAGGGCACAGCATGGAGGCGTCGCTGTGTTCTTTGCAAAATGAAGTCCCCCATCACCTGTAAACCCAAATTGGTCTACATGGACAAGTTCTGGCCTGGTTTAGATCTTATCTGTCGGAAAGATATCAGTTTGTCTCTGTGAATGGTTTGTCCTCTGACAAATCAACTGTAAATGTCGGTGTTCCTCAAGGTTCCGTTTTAGGACCACTATTGTTTTCACTATATATTTTACCTCTTGGGGATGTTATTCGAAAACATAATGTTAACTTTCACTGCTATGCGGATGACACACAGCTGTACATTTCAATGAAACATGGTGAAGCCCCAAAATTGCCCTTGCTAGAAGAATGTGTTTCAGACATAAGGAAGTGGATGGCTGCAAACTTTCTACTTTTAAACTCGGACAAAACAGAGATGCATGTTCTAGGTCCCAAGAAACAAAGAGATCTTCTGTTGAATCTGACAATTCATCTTAATGGTTGTATAGTCGTCTCAAATAAAACTGTGAAGAACCTCGGCGTTACTCTGGACCCTGATCTCTCTTTTGAAGAACATATCAAGACCATTTCAAGGACAGCTTTTTTCCATCTACGTAACATTGCAAAATCAGAAACTTTCTGTCCAAAAATGATGCAGAAAAATTAATCCATGCTTTTGTCACTTCTAGGTTAGACTACTGCAATGCTCTACTTTCCGGCTACCCGGATAAAGCACTAAATAAACTTCAGTTAGTGCTAAATACGGCTGCTAGAATCCTGACTAGAACCAACAAATTTGATCATATTACTCCAGTGCTAGCCTCTCTACACTGGCTTCCTGTCAAAGCAAGGACTGATTTCAAGGTTTTACTGCTAACCTACAAAGCATTACATGGGCTTGCTCCTACCTATCTCTCTGATTTGGTCCTGCCGTACATACCTACACGTACGCTAAGGTCACAAGACGCAGGCCTCCTAATTGTCCCTAGAATTTCTAAGCAAACAGCTGGAGGCAGGGCTTTCTCCTATAGAGCTCAATTTTTATGGAACGGTCTGCCTACCCATGTCAGAGACGCAAACTCGGTCTCAACCTTTAAGTCTCTACTGAAGACTCATCTCTTCAGTGGGTCATATGATTGAGTGTAGTCTGGCCCAGGAGTGGGAGGGTGAACGGAAAGGCTCTGGAGCAACGAACCGCCCATGCTGTCTCTGCCTGGCCGGTTCCCACTCTAGTGGTGTGGGGGCTGTGCTTTGGCAAAGTGGGTGGGGTTATATCCTTCCTGTTTGGCCCTGTCCGGGGGTGTCCTCGGATGGGGCCACAGTGTCTCCTGACCCCTCCTGTCTCAGCCTCCAGTATTTATGCTGCAGTAGTTTATGTGTCGGGGGGCTAGGGTCAGTTTGTTATATCTGGAGTACTTCTCCTGTCCTATTCGGTGTCCTGTGTGAATCTAAGTGTGCGTTCTCTAATTCTCTCTTTCTCTCTTTCTCTCTCTCGGAGGACCTGAGCCCTAGGACCATGCCCCAGGACTACCTGACATGATGACTCCTTGCTGTCACCAGTCCACCTGGCCGTGCTGCTGCTCCAGTTTCTTTCAACTGTTCTGCCTTATTATTATTCGACCATGCTGGTCATTTATGAACATTTGAACATCTTGGCCATGTTCTGTTATAATCTCCACCCGGCACAGCCAGAAGAGGACTGGCCATCCCACATATGCTCTCTCTAATTCTCTCTTTCTTTCTCTCTCTCGGAGGACCTGAGCCCTAGGACCATGCCCCAGGAATACCTGACATGATGACTCCTTGCTGCTGCTCCAGTTTCAACTGTTCTGTCTTATTATTATTCGACCATGCTGGTCATTTATGAACATTTGAACATCTTGACCATGTTCTGTTATAATCTCCACCCGGCACAGCCAGACTGGCCACCCCACATAGCCTGGTTCCGCTCTAGGTTTCTTCCTAGGTTTTGGCCTTTCTAGGGAGTTTTTCCTAGCCACCGTGCTTCTACACCTGCATTGCTTGCTGTTTGGGGTTTTAGGCTGGGTTTCTGTACAGCACTTTGAGATATCAGCTGATGTACGAAGGGCTATATAAATAAATTTGATTTGATTTGATCACCTGCACCACATGCTTGGTGACCCTCTGCTTTACAGCAGAAAGAGACTGCTATGGTACCTGGCATCAGCAGCACAATATTGTGTAGAGGACCGAGGGTCTTCCAAATATTGAAAGTGTAATTTTGTAAATGTATTTTTTTTAAATATCACAGTGCCATCCGTTTTGTCACTAAAGCACCTTATACCACCCACCACTGCGACTTGTATGCTCTAGTCGGCTGGCCCTCGCTACATATTCGTCGCCAGACCCACTGGCTCCAGGTCATCTACAAGTCCATGCTAGGTAAAGCTCCGCCTTATCTCAGCTCACTGGTCACGATGGCAACACCCATCCGTAGCACGCGCTCCAGCAGGTGTATCTTACTGATCATCCCTAAAGCCAACACCTCATTTGGCCGCCTTTCGTTCCAGTACTCTGCTGCCTGTGACTGGAACGAATTGCAAAAATCGCTGAAGTTGGAGACTTTTATCTCCCTCACCAACTTCAAACATCAGCTATCTGAGCAGCTAACCGATCGCTGCAGCTGTACATAGTCTATTGGTAAATAGCCCACCCATTTTCACCTACCTCATCCCCATACTGTTTTTATTTATTTACTTTTCTGCTCTTTTGCACACCAATATCTCTACCTGTACATGACCATCTGATCATTTATCACTCCAGTGTTAATCTGCAAAATTGTAATTATTCGCCTACCTCATGCCTTTTGCACACATTGTATATAGACTCCCCCTTTGTTTTCTACTGTGTTATTGACTTGTTAATTGTTTACTCCATGTGTAACTCTGTGTTGTCTGCTCATACTGCTATGCTTTATCTTGGCCAGGTCGCAGTTGCAAATGAGAACTTGTTCTCAACTAGCCTACCTGGTTAAATAAAGGTGAAATAATTTTTTTTTTAAATCATGTCTTTTCGAAAAAATTTTGGGGGGTGTGTTAGAATACCATTTTGGTATTTTGTATATAGTTATTCCATTCAAAATGTATAACTTCACCAATTTGGCCACTTGGGTACATTTGGGATACTTGTGTGGGACACCTGGGTGACTTCATGATAAATGTCATGTAAGCATACTCATTTTGGAAGTTATCATTCTTAAACTTTGCACAAGTACTGTTGCCCTCTTATGTTTTTCGCTGAAATTGTCCCCATTATCCTATCTGAACGTTTGTTTTGTCTTGTTCATTTTAAAGATGATGATGATACAACAAACATCTAAACCAGATCTATTGTGTAATATTCTCCTACATTCAATTCACATTTACACAAACTTCAGAGTGTTTTCTTTCAAATGAAACCAAGAATATGCATATCCTTGGTTCTGGGCCTGAGCTACAGGCAGTTAGATTTGGGTATGTCTTCAGGCGGAAATTGAAAAAGTAGGGGGGTAAGAGGTTATGGTGTCCTTGAGTAGTGGTTTCTTTGCAACAATTCGACCATGAAGGCCTGATTCACGCTGTCTCCTTTGAACAGTTGATGAAATGTGTCTGTTACTTGAACTCGGCAAAGCATTTATTTGGGCTGCAATTTCTGAGGCTGGTAACTCTAATGAACGTATCATCTGCAGCAGAGGTAACTATAGATCTTCCTTTCTTGTGGCAGTCCTCCCATGAGCCAATGAGGTCATTAAAACAGTTAGTGTCTAATGGCTGTGATAGGAGAAAACTGAGGATGGATCATCAACATTGTAGTTACTCCGCAACCTAAATGACAGAATGAAAAGAAGGAAGCATGTACAGAATAAAACTATTCCAAAATGTACATCCGGTTTGCAATAAGGCACTAAAGTAAAACTGCAAAAAAAATGGCAAAGAAATACATTTTATGTCCAGAATACAAAGCATTACGTTTGGGGAAAATCCAACAGAACACATCACTAAGAACCACTCTTCATATTTTGCTGCATTATGTTATGGGTATGCTTGTCATCGGCAAGGACATGGGAGTTTTTTGGGGATAAAAATGAATGGAATAGAGCTAATCACAGGCAAAATTATAGAGAAAAACAGGGTTCAGCTTTCCAACAGACACTGGGAGACAAATTCCCTTTCAGCAGGACGATAACCTAAAACATGGTTTAACATGATAAGCAACACTGGAGTTGCTTACCAAGACAACACTGAATGTCATTGAGTGGCCAAGTTACAGTTTTGACTTAAATCGTCATGAAAACCTATGGCAAGACTTGAAAATTGCACATCATGAAATGCTTTGAAAGGCTGGTCATGGGTCACATCAACTCCATCATCCCAGACACCCTGGACCCACTCCAATTTGCATACTGCCTCAACAGATCCACAGATGACATCATCTCTATTACACTCCACACTGCCCTTTCCCACCTGGACAAAAGGAACACATACGTGAGAATGCTGTTCATTGACTACAGCTTAGCGTTCAACACCAGAGTGCCCTCCAAGCTCATCACTAAACTAAGGACCCTGGGACTGAACATTTCCCTCTGCAACTGGATGCTGGACTTCTTGGTGGGCCGCCCCCAAGTGGTGAGGGTAGGCAACAGCACTTTCATCAAGCAATCACTTGGGCCAAGCTCCCTGCTATATTAAGGACTTCTATACCAGGCAGTCTCAGAGGAAGGCCCTTCAAATTGTCAAAGACTCCAGCCACCCAAGTCATAGATTGGTCTCGCTGCTAACGGCACGGCAAGTGGTAGTGGAGTGCCAAGTCTGGGACCAAAAGGCTCCTGAACAGCTTCTACCCACAAGCCATAAGACTTCTAAATAGCTACCTGGACTATCTGCATCCTTTCTCACTAACTTTTTTGTCTCATCACATTCGCTGCTGCTACTGTCTATTTCCTGTCAATTTAATCCTAGTTATATCTACATATAGTTGAAGTCGGAAGTTTACACACACCTTAAAGAAATACCTTTAAACTCAAATTTTCACAATTCCTGACATTTAATCCTAGTAAGAATTCCCTGTTTAGAGAATGTGAAATGTCAGAATAACAGTAGAGAGAATGATTTATTTAAGCTTTGATTTCTTTCATCACATTCCCAGTGGGTCAGAAGTTTACATACAATCTATTAGTATTTGGTAGCATTGCCTTTAAATTGTTTAACTTGGGTCAAATGTTTTGTGTAACCTTCCACAAGCTTCCCACTATAATTTGGGTGAATTTTGTCCCATTCCTCCTGACAGAGCTGGTGTAACTGGGTTAGGTTTGTAGGCCTCCTTGCTCGCACACACTTTTTCAGTTCTGCCCACACATTTTCTATGGGATGAGGTCAGGGCTTTGTGTTGGCCACTCTAACACCTTGACTTAGTTGTCCTTAAGCAATTTTGCTTCAACTTTACCCAGCTGAGACCAAGCTTTAACATCATGACTGATGTCTTGAGATGTTGCTTTAAGATATCCACATAATTTTCATTCCACATGATGCCATCTATTTTGTGAAGTGCACCAGTCCTTCCTGCAGCAATGCACCCCCACAACATTATGCTGCCACCCCGTGCTTCACAGTTGGGATGGTGTTCTTTGGCTTGCAAACCTCCCCCTTTTCCCTCCAAACATAACAATGGTCATTATGGCCAAACAGTTCTATTTTTGTTTCATCAGACCAGAGGACATTTCGCGAGTGGTATGACGGCTGCGTGGTCCCATGGTGTTTCTACTTGCGTACTATTGTTTGTACAGATGAATGTGTTAACCGTTAGCCTACATGCCAGCCTTAACAGGGCTCAAGTGCTGCCTTCAGTCATTCAGTCAGCCAACTCCGCAATGCAACAACCCCCTTGCTCTCACCTCCTCTCCTTTCCATCTTCTATCTCTCCACCTCTGCCTCCCAGCTCCCCTTCACTCCCTCCCTCCCCTTCTCATTCCCTCCACTCTGCAGGTACAATTCCCCCTACCACCCCCCGTGTCCTCGCCTACCAACCCAGTGAAGCAGGATAACCATTTACCAGCCTGCCCTGTCAGCACCGTCAGAAGAGTAAGATGCCCCGTGGCACTCCCCACTTCCCCTCCCAGCCTCCTCCTCCTCCTCCTCCTCTCTCTCCGCACCTGAGCTCACATTGACACTTTGAAGCTTTCTGCTGATCAACCTCTCTGTCTGACTCTCCATCTATTTGTCTGTCTGTCTAGACAAAGGAGGAAATATGCAGCCAAAACAAAAAGGCATGGACAATACTCAACCCCTCTCTGTTTTAATTGTTAACCCTTTTGCCTGACGGAAACAGAAAAAGGATCCAAGTATGACCCTTCGCTAAACCCTGCCCCCTCCCTTGGTTACTGTTGCAACCTCGGTCAACAATTTCCAGGGAAGCCCAATTCCCCTTTCAAACCACTGGAGAAAACCCTTCACAATGATCTCAAACTGTGTTTTTAATGCACAATGAAATTAAACACAGACTACCCTTTGCAGACCAGGAAGGAGACTCTCAGGTATGTCGACATCAGATGAGTTATATGTATTATACAGCCAACTTAGCTAACTAACATGGCTTTGTAGAAAACAAGTTATAATAACTATGTATAGCTACTTAGCTAGCGTTAGCAACGTATTCAATGAGAGCTATCTAACAAACAATGCAACAACAGTATAATTTCTGATAATAAAACATTTACAAAATTCCGGATACTCTGTATTTCAGGTATCATAGTTGCAAATACCCCTGGGGTACTGTTAAATTATTTAGCCATTTAAACATTTACTTTTTTAAATGAAAACATTGTTTTCTGGATCAAAATGGGGCTTAGGTAGTAGGTGTGGTGGGGCCGTGACCTTGGGCGTGGCAAATAGTGCAGTAGCCGACCTAAAATGTCACTGTCTAACTTTTATTTTGGTGATTGTTAGTTCTCAAAGATGATCCTATTTAAAAAATATAATAAGTCCATGATCTTTTCTACATACTTTACATCTGGTTTTAGTCATATAAGTTTACACTGAAAATGTTTTTCCACCTTTATTTAACCAGGCAAGTCAGTTAAGAACAAATTCTTATTTTCAATGACAGCCTGGGAACAGTGGGTTAACTGCCTGTTCAGGGGCAGAACGACAGATTGGTACCTTGTCAGCTCGGGGGTTTGGTTACTAGTCCAACGCTCTAACCACTAGGCTACCCTGCCGCCCCATCTGGAAATTATATTTCTTTAAATATATTTGTATTATTATTTTTATTACAATGTCTGGACATGCTGTAGGCCGCCCATTCAATACTTTTGTATGCAGAAAAAAACCCTGCATAGCTTCCGAGTGGCGCAGTTATCTAAGGCACTGCATCTCAGTGCAAGAGGTGTCATTACAGACTCTGGTTCGATTCCAGGCTGTATCACAACCGGCCATGATTGGGAGTCCCATAGGACGGCACACAATTGGCCCAGCGTCGCCCAAATTTGGCTGGGGTAGGCCGTCACTGTAAATAAGAATTTGTTCATAACTGCCTTGCCTAGTTAAATAAAGGTGAAATAAAAATAAAAATGCTGCTTGTCCGAGGTGTCAGACTCATTTGTTATCCATCAGAGCGCTGCGATAGGTTGCCCAAAACTCTGGGGCGGGGCTTAGCGAACATTAACTTGACTCCTATCTTACTGTACGTTTCAGGTACTCTCCAAACCAAGTCTTCTCTTCAAACAAACAAAATATTCAAAAGTGTGAAAAGGAGTGCCGTTCTCCAACCGAAATACCCAGACACGACTGCATAATAAAGACGTTAGTGAAGTGTTTGTGTACATCAGAGTGAGCCATTCTAACAGCCCAGTATGGCAGATCTGGGACCATTAGAGAAATCACATGACAGCCATTTGGAATGGAAACGGACTGCCAGCAGGTGTGTACCGGCACCTGTGTGTGTGTAGATGTATTAGTCCCGTAGACCAAATGAGTCACCGCTCAGCCAGTGCATTTCGACTGTCACACAGTCCTACCAGGGTAACGCCCCTATTTGACCTCCCACCCCAGGCCCATTTGAATGTCTACTCCAAAGGGATACAGTAGATGTTCTGAGGTTTTGAGGAGCATACACTGAGATTAACAACAAGTCATGTGTCTTCTCTTTGTTGAAGTCCATCTACCTACACTATTGGAAGTCACCCCAGGGGTATGAACGCTGTGTGTATGTGTGTGTGTGTGTGTTTCCGGGGTGGGAGCTGATAGTGTTGTCTCTGCCGTCCAGCCGTACAGTGCCGTGTAGGCATCCAGCCACACAGAGGATTTGGAGAAACAAAACAACCCTTCCCCCAGCCAGCACACACAGTCCACTGGCCAGACAAAACACTCATGCAGTCAAAGCTCAGTACTGCTTTATCCAACAGTGGGCCTAGTCTCTCGCTGTCTCTCTCACACACACACACACACACACACACACCTGACCCTTTGTCTGTCTGCACACGGGCCAGCGGACACATATTCTCACGCATTAACAAAAAAACACACACGTTGGCTGAAGTGAGTAAGGTTTTTAACTGGGTCAACACGCGCAAGGCCGCGGGGCCGGAAGGTATTCCAGGGCACGTCCTCCGAGAATGAGCAAGCTGGCAGGCATATTCACGGTCATTTACAACCTCTCCTTGTCCCAGTCCGTAACCGCCAAGTCTGACCACCATCATTCCTCCCGTCCCCAAGAACTCTGTGGCTACCTACCACAATGACTACCACCCTGTAGCACTCACATCATTCATCATGAAGTGCTTTGAAAGGCTGGTTATGGCACACATCAACTCCATCATCCCAGACATCCCAGGCGCACTATAATTTGTTTACCACCCCAACAGATCCATACACGACACAATCTCAACTGCACTCCACACTGCCCTCACCAACGCAGATAAGAGGAATACCTACGTGAGAATGCTGTTCATTGACTACAGTTCGGCGTTCAACACCATCGTATCAAATCAAATCAAATGTATTTATATAGCCCTTCGTACATCAGCTGATATCGTACCCTCCAAGCTCATCACCAAGCTTGGGGCCATGGGACTGAACACGTCCTGACTGGACAAATCCAGGTGCTGAGGGTAGGCAACATTACTGTCCCCACGCTGACCCTCAACATGGGGAAACGAGGCAGGCAAGCACGCCCCCAACCAAATCACTAAGGACTTAAAATGGTCCACACACACACAGTCATAAAGAAGGTGCGACCGTGCCTCTTCCCCCTCAGGAGGTAGAAAAGATTTGTCATCGGCCCTCAAATGTTAAAAAAAGTTACAGTTGCACCATCCAGGACCATCCAGGAATGCCTCTGGTAAACTGTTAAAGACTCCAGCAACCCAAGCCATAGACTGCTCTCTCTGTTTCCACACCGCAAGCGGTACTGGAGCAACAAGTCTAACACCAACAGGATCCCGAACAACTTCTATCCATAAAACTGCTTAAACTATAAAACTGCTAAATAGCTAACAAAATGGACACACAGACAATCTGCATTGAACCTTTTATTTATGCACATGACTCCATGCACACGCACTCACACTTAATTTGCTCACACACACACACATAACACTCACATCCATACTGACACACGCGCATGCACACACACTCACATACAATCATCATACATGCTGCTGCTCCTCTGTTTATCATATATCCTGATGCATCGTCAGCTTACCCCTATGCAGGGCCCCTATACAGTTCAGACAGTTTTCACACCCCTTGACTTTTTCTACATTTTGTTGTATTACAAAGTGGGATTAAAATTGATGTAATTATCATTTTTGGTCTAAACAAAATACTCTGTAATATCAAAGTGGAAGATGTTTAAAGTGGGAGAAACATTCAATGCTGTCTCGGTAAGCAACTCCAGTGTATATTTGGCCTTGGTTTTCAGGTTATTGTCCTGCCGAAAGGTGAATTTCTCCCCCAGTATCTGTTGGAGAGCAGACTGAACCAGGTTTTCCTCTAGGATTTTGCCTGTGCTTAGCTCTATTCCGTGACTTTTTATCATAAAACACATCCTAATCCTTGTCGATGACAAGCAGTACCCTCCTGTACTACCTGTTCACCCACAGCTGCGGGTGAACAGGTAGTAGAGTCACTACAAAGATACAGGCGCCCTTTCTAACTCAGTTGCCGGAGAGGAAGGAAAGCGCTCGGGGATTTCACAATGAGGCCAATGGTGACTTTAGCCCAATTACAGAGTTTAATTGCTGGATTCGGAGAAAATGAATGAATAACTTCACGATGGTCAAGGGGATTTTCACTGTCTGCTTTTTTATATTTTTTACCCATCTACCAATAGGTGCCCTTCTTTGCGAGGCATTGGAAAACCTCTCTCCTCTTTGTGGTTGAATCTGTGTTTGTAATTCACTGCTCGACTGAGGGACTGTACAGATAGTTGTATGTGTGGGGTACAGAGATGAGGTAGTCATTCAAAAGTCCACCTAACTCATTATGTCTTGTTAAGCACATTTTTGCTACTGAACTTATTTGGACTTGCCATAACAAAGGGGTTGAATACTCGACTCAAGACACTTCAGCTTTTCATTTTTTACTTGACATTAAGGTGTGTTTGTTTTGTCACTGGCCTACACACATCTCAAGTTAATCCATTTTAAATTCAGTCTGTAACAACAAAATGTGGAAAAAGTCAAGGGGTGAAGGCACTGTACATATCTACTCCGAGCACTCCAGTTTCCTTGCACATTGTAAACAAGTGACATGCTCTATGTCACGGATTCCCCCGGGTAATGCTGCTCATTCCGTTCACCAGCTCCAGGGGTCTACGTCACCGGCCTTCAAGGCGTCACTGAACTGGATTGTTACCACCAACCCCGGACTGTCTTGTTTCATTACGCACACCTGGTTCCCATTCCCCCTGATTTAGTATGTGTACATATGTGCCCTCTGTTCCCCATTGTCCTTGTTGGTTATTGTTCCATGTCTGCTGGTCTTGTGAGTACCTGTGCTCTGGTCAATCGGCTTTGGCGTTACCGTGTTAGTGTGCACTTGTAATCACGCGTCTCGTCCCGTGTATTTATTAGAGGTTTACACCTCGCCCTTAGTTTGGGTTACAGCCCTACCGTTCAAAAGTTTGGCGTCACTTAGGAAAGTCCTTGTTTTTTAAAGAAAAGCAAAAAAAATTGTCCATTAAAATAACATAAAATTGAAAGTTGTAAAGGACCGTGAATATGCCTGCCAGAAATACAGTGTAGACATTGTTAATGTTGTAAATGACTATTGTAGCGGGAAATGGCTGATTTTGAATGGAATATCTACAGAGGCCCACTATAAAGCAACCATTGCACGTTCCAATGGCATGTTGTGTTATCTAATCCAGGTTTATCATTTTAAAAGGCTACTTGATCATTAGAAAACCCTCTTGCAATTATGTTAGCACAGCTGAAAACTGTTGCGCTGATTAAGGAAGTAATAAAACTGGCCTTTAGACTAGTTGAGTATCTGGAGCATCAGAATTTGTGGGTTTGATGGCCAGAAACAATGACCTTTCTTCTGAAACTCGTCAGTCTATTCTTGTTCTGAGAAATGAAGGCTATTCAATGCGAGAAATTGGCAAGAAACTGAAGATCTTGTACAACGCTGTGTAATACTCCCTTCACAGAACACTGCAAACTGGCTCTAACCAGACTAGAAAGAGGAGTGGGAGGCCCCAGTGCACAACTGAGCAAGAGGACAAGTACATTAGAGTGTCTACAAACGCACACAAAGTTACTCACAAATGCACCATGAAACATAAACAAAATCTGGCACATTCACAGAAAGAACCCAAGGCACATATTCCACTCACACACAAAATGAAATAGTCTGAGCTGAGGTCCTCTTTTCAGATCAATCCGTTTCCAACTGCAACCCAGGGAGTGACCCATCCCGCAATCTGTGGCCCATTAAGAAATACTGTATGTCCTCTTAAATATCAGGCTGCTTTTACACAGGCCTCACTGAGACACTCTGCTGTCCAGTCCTCTTTATTACACATCACTTTCTTTAAGCAGACAGAGTCAGGTTACCCTATGGTTAACCAGACCACCCTGTTTTCTGTTACGACATCAGAATGTCCCACTATGACATGCTGTAAAGAGTGATCCGACTAGTTCCTTTAAAGACACTGTCTCACATTAAAAATCTCTGCTCGACATCAGCCTGCAGCTATTTCAACGGCCAGTCAGGGTTTGAGGAAGATGTTACACAACTAACCTACTGCTGGATGAAAACAGCACTGGATAGAGTGTCTGTCTCTGTGTGTGTGATATGAAGTAAGAAAGTGTTTGTGTGTGTGTGTGTGTGTGTGTGTGTGTGTGTCACTGCATGGCAGAGAGCATGACTTCAGCAGGGTTGGACAGCTGAGACAGGCATCCCTGTCACTGCAGGGCAGAGCCAGGTCACACCAGAGCCAGCTTCACACACACACGGCCTGGAGACATGGCCTAAGCCAGTATATGGACAGTCAGCACAATCATAGTACAGAGAGAAAGTATATGGGTTTGTTGTGGACTGTATGAATCCTCCGTATAAACTAAACAAGTCCGTTACTTGGCAGAATATGTAGGCCAACTCAAAATGAGAGGTACAGTAAGGCTCTGGACATTAAACTTATCCAGGACTGAACCTATTCAGCCCAGGTCAGTTCAGCCAATACCCTCATTCTACCTGCTTTCATCCTTCATTGAAGAATGCTAAAGAATTAGCACCACATAGTGTACTATGAGTAGTATTACCACGGACTGTACAGTCTAGTCCACTCTATGAATTGAGCTGTAGATGGATTGAGGGTTGCCTGGTGGAGAAGGATATTCTTGGCTAATTCACTCCTGATTCTGGGGCTGGTCTGTGAAGCTCCTCTCTGCCAGGGGTTTGTGCTGTTGTAGATTTGGCGAGTGAATAATGCTGACACCACTGGCTGCTGTCGCCGTGGCCTCCCTCTACTGTTTCTGCCCGTCTGCATCAAGCAGAGTGATCGCGACGCACAGTATCACTGATATTAAACACAACCACAGCCACTTCCAGGAAGCACACACTATGACTGATAACAAGTAGTCAGCACTCCGACAGCACAGTAGTACCAAGGAGAGAAGGTAATACATACTGAATAGCCTACGCAATGCCCGGGGTCAGTACACGAACGCAACAAACCGACACTCTGGTCGCATGTGGGTGTGAGGGGTGCTTGTTGATGTTTTGGTGGTCGGTCGGGGACACATCTTACCTGTAGACCCCTGCGTCTCAGAATGCTGGAGTCATCCATGTTCCTGCTGCTGTACAGTCAAACAGTAGAGTCTCTATCCAGACAGTTTCACCCCTCCTTTAGGGGTACAGAAACACTCTTTCTTCTGGGGTTGGGGTACAGATCGAGAGATGGTCCTCTGCGCCAGGATGGGGGTGGTGAGCAGGCACCTTTCAGGGGTCGATCACTGAGGGTGACTTAGCTCATAGTTCTTTCCCTCGCTCCTCTGGTCCAGCAGGATTCATTCGGACCTTACTCTGGGAACTAGATGTGTCACCGTCCATAGAGGGAAGAAATACCTCTCCTCTCTTTCAGACGGTCTGCTTGCCTCATGCCTCGGCAGTCTTGAGGCTTCTGCTGGTCGGTGCAACACGCTAAACAGTCCCCCTTTTGATTTCTAGAATTGCTTAGGTGGTGTCCCTCCCTGATAAACACTGTATGGTGACTTTCAAAAGATTCCCCCTGAAAATGAAAGGCTCAGCAGCAGTGGTTGTTCTCCGTTCTTCTCAATGAGGCCACGCTACATCGTTGCCTGTCGGTGCAGCCGGTGCAGCGCCGATGTAACTAGGTTGATAGTGGTATGCGAGCTTGCTTCTCTCGTCCTCCCTCTAGTTCTCTTTCTGTGAATCACGTGTTGTCTCTAAGCTCCTCTCTCATTCATCTGCTCAACGAAGGGCACACAACTCCCTCTCTCTCTCTCTCTCTCTCGCTCTCTCACACACCTCCACTGAGTCTGTGCTCAGTAGAGAGAACATGTTCAGTTGGAGCTTACAACTATCTGTTTTCTATACCCCCCCTCTTCTCTATTTCACTCTTTCGCTGACCGTCCTTCTGTCCGTCTATCTGTTCCCCACAGTCACTACTTCTATGGAGACTTCACTACTCCATAATTCATGGGCAGTTTGCAACAGACATTAATGATCACAATGGGGCCTAAGTGGGAAGAGGGAGAGAAAGAGGCGCCCAGGCTGATCGTCCGTCTCACTGCAGTCTGCCAGCTTAATTAGAAAAAGACTGTAAACGCACACAATACTCTCACACGTACACTCCTCGGGGTGGATTGTTTGTTTCACACACATACATACAAGGCTTCTAACCCCCTCAGAACAAACAGTCTGAAGAACAAGGTGCTTTCTGCTTTCAAGGTTGTTTTTTTTTGAGCGCAGTATTGATGAGTGAGTCCAACTCCAGTCCAGCACAGTGGGCAGTGAGCTTCCAAGCATCTACACAGCTTCAAGGCTAGACTGTGTGCTCTCTCTTTCTCTCTGTAATAGACGTTCCACTTGGACTGCCCGAGATGGAGAAAAGGCAGAATAAGTATTGTGAACAACACACAGCACTCTAGAAACAGCAGAGCAGCAGCCTACAAACCGTAGAAAGGAAAAGGCCAGCACCTCTTATCTCTACTCAGACCAGCAGAGCCATTCCCTCAGAGCAGAACAAGGAAGAGCAGAGGGAGGAGGCAGGAGGCACCTGCAGCAGATTGCAATGTTGGCCCCAACACACAAAAGATAGGAATGCCTGTCATATGCAGCAGTCATCTCTTCATTTCTCTCTTGTTCTCTCTCCGCACATGCACCTCTCCCAGGTTCAAGTCTGTGTGCTCGGCGTAATGCACAGGGGGATCCATCGCAGCTGGGAGTGATAAAAGGAGAGGATGTCAGTCTCTTCTCATCCTGTCTTTCCTTAAAGAGAACCCAGATGTGTCTGTTGGTTGACGAGGTTCTTTACTGGAATGCTGCTACAACCAAAAGGCACTATTCTCTCTGTCTCTTCTCTGGTCCTTTGGCATCAGTTGTCCCCAGGGTGGTTTGTGGCAGGTGGTCTCCCAGTGCAGGTGGTCTTGGGGAGGCAGATGGGCTCACGTTTTTGGTAACAACGCACCTTTATCAACAGGGTCTACGGAGCAGCGAGAGGTTCTCTCTGGCATTGTCCCTGGCTGTTTCTCTTCCTCTCTCTGTTTCCGTTTCTCTCTCTGTGTTCCTGTATGTGTCAATGCACTCACATGCTCCTGCACCTCCCCCGATCTTTCCTTTAGAGTGTGGGATCTCGCTCTCTTTCCCTCTCTCTCTCGCTCTCTTTCCCTCTCTCTCTCTCTCTCTCCCTCCCTTCGTCTACTCTCGCGTCCTCTCTCGTTCGTCAGAAGAACTGTTCGGGGAGCCAGCCAATCACACACAAGCAGTCGGCAGTGAATTTACATAGAATGAATGCAGGAGGGAAAAAAGCTCCGCCTCGCTTTCTGTCCACCCCTCATTCGCCACAGCTCTGTTCTCTCATCGAAACAAGGGGCTGCGTTTGAACACACATATGGCATACACAGGAGAACACACACATATACATATTAGTCACTGGTCCGTGCTGAGGCATTATTGCATTACAATGAATTAATCATGAGTGCTCTGATCTGACAGTAGGCTGATTAATAATTTATCAACAATATTTGAACAAAGTCAGTCTCCACTGTGTCATTAACAGCAAGCTACTGTTTCTCCTCTAAAGCTTAATTCTCTCTCATTTTCTTCTTTCCTTTGAATAATCCCTCCAAATCCCAGAATCAAGCAAAGTCTTCCATTCAGCTAGCAATACACTATTCTGGTTGTTTTCAACACTTTTTAAAGATTTACAAAGATATTTACCATCAGTGTTGTTTTCTTTCAACACCAACAAAGGGGGGACGGGAAGGCAGTAGATGAAGGGAGGGGAGTGAAGGGAGGTGTAGGGGAAGAGAAGGAACGAGAAGAGTCAAATTAAATCAAATGTTATGCTTCGTAAACCACAAGTGTAGACTGACAGTGAAATGCTTACTCATATAGACAAATAATAACATGGGGAATAAATACACAAT
Organism: Oncorhynchus mykiss; assembly: GCF_057628025.1. Classification (NCBI taxonomy): domain Eukaryota; kingdom Metazoa; phylum Chordata; class Actinopteri; order Salmoniformes; family Salmonidae; genus Oncorhynchus; species Oncorhynchus mykiss. Next base: position 42,624,323 of record NC_143025.1, read on the forward strand.
GAATAACTTGGCTATATTTTTTATTTGACCTTTATTTAACTATATGCACAGGGTACCAGTACTAGTAACGAATCCTCGAATCCACGAGGTAATTGAGGTGGATATGTACAGTGCCTTGCGAAAGTATTCGGCCCCCTTGAACTTTGCGACCTTCTGCCACATTTCAGGCTTCAAACATAAAGATATAAAACTGTATTTTTTTGTGAAGAATCAACAACAAGTGGGACACAATCATGAAGTGGAACGACTTGTTAAATCCACTTCAATCAGTGTAGATGAAGGGGAAGAGACAGGTTAAAGAATTACTTTTAAGCCTTGAGACAATTGAGACATAGATTGTGTCTGTGTGTCATTAAGAGGGTGAATGGTCAAGACAAATGATTTAAGTCCCTTTGAATGGGGTATGGTAGTAGGTGCCAGGCGCACCGGTTTGAGTGTGTCAAGAACTGCAACGCTCCTGGGTTTTTCACGCTCAACAGTTTCCCGTGTGTATCAAGAATGGTTCACCACCCAAAAGACATCCAGCCAACTTGACACAACTCTGGGAAGCATTGGAGTCAACATGGGCCAGCATCCCTGTGAAACACTTTTGACACCTTGTAGAGTCCATGCCCCAACGAACTGAGGCTGTTATGAGGGGAAAAGAGGGTGCATTGTGCAACTCAATATTAGGATGGTGTTCTTAACTCAGAATGGTTTATGGAATCAAGGTGTTCCTCAAATACCTAATTCTGAGTGATTAGTGCTTTTTGAGGTCGGTTTGGTTTCGGGGTTCGATTTTCTTTTTTTTTATAATCACCATTTTCAATTTTGTTTTTGTTTTTTAAACATTAAATGCACTATGCATTCATTATGTGGGTTGAATGCTGTAACAACACAGAGCAAAACAATGAATAAAGGTCCCATGATGGTACTGCTTATCACTTATTAAGCATAATTTGTTCACATTACTTTACATTAATAAAATATTTAAGTTGTGTGTATTCCATGCGTTTTATTTTATAATTGTATTATTTCATTCCAAGTCATCTTCTCATCTCTGTAGAGCTGCTGCCTATGATTGTCTGACAACATCACTATTTTGTAGTTCTTCAAAGTAAATAAGGCATACTTCTATGACTGCTGAATACCAACTATCAATCACTTAGATCATGTATTTTCAGGTAGAGATACAGTGCATTGCGAAAGTATTCGGCCCCCTTGAACTTTGCAACCTTTTTCCACATTTCAGGCTTCAAACATAAAGATGTAAAACTGTATTTTTTTTGTGAAGAATCAACAAGTTCACCAGTTCCAACGCAAATACATACGATGTATTTTTGTTCCTCTAAAGGACGCAATGTCTTCCTCCTTCTGGGGGAAGAGAAAAGCTCCTCAGTAAAGACCAAGAGCATGCCATTGTAGGATTGGTCATTGCTGACAATGCAATAAAACAGAGACATTCAGACCAGAATTGTAGAGGACAACCTGGCATTCCACAATGTGGAAAGTATCAGCCTGACTGCCATTGCTCAAACGAAACAGTTGTACACAGTTCCTTTTGAAAGGATCAGTGAGCGGGTCAAGGAATTCTGGCACCAATAGGTCCAGGTATGGTGTCTATCCAATATGTCTGTGTCTATAGTGAGTTTTACACTATGCTACTCTACATGTAAACATGGGTTACAGTACATACTGTAACATACATTTGGGGCAGCAGGTAGCCTAGTGGTTAGACCGTTGGGTCAGTAACCAAAAGGTTACTGGATTGAATCCCCGAGCTGACAAGGTAAAAATCTGTCGATCTGCCCCTGGACAAGGCAGTTAACCCACTGTTCCCTGGTAGGCCGTCATTACAAATAAGAATTTGTCAAGCCTTGAGGTGACAACCCCACAACCTACTCCACTACAACCCCTCTCCTCAGGGTATCACTCGTAATAAGGAGGCCCCACTGTGTGTGTGTGCATGCGTGTGTGTGTGTGTCAAAGGCGAAGGGGAGCAGAAGAGAATGTAGAAGAGACACACTACAAGCCGAGTGACCTCTGCGTGAAATAACACACAAGCCATGTAAGAGAGAAAGGGAGAAGGAGGGGAGAGGGAGTATGGGGGTAGAGACAGAGAATGAATAGCGACGTAGAGAGATAGAGACAGACTAGGCTAGCAGGCATCACACCCTGATGTGGTTTTTAGATGACTATACTTCACCTAGATTCATCCAATCACACACATAGTGTACGTACCATACAGTAGAGGTCTTCAAGGCTCCACCTGTACCTGAATACCCGAAACCTGATCCGGGTCCAGATCCAGAATTCTAAATAATGTCACAGGTCGGGTCGGATTTGATTTGATTGTCACGGGTCTCGGGTATGTGCAATTTTAACTGACTTGTCCGGAAGGGCCCATGTACAGATCCGAACGCGACTGCTGCAGTAGACACAGAGAGATACATTTCATCATTTATACTGCTGCCCTTGCTTTTCACGAGAGTGGAGCGTGGCACGTGTAGCTTCAAAGCGGTAATTGGCTACAGTCATAGAGCCTCCGTGTGTGGCAAACGTAAGTATCTATCTAATCAACGGAAAATGGCGGAATCAAAAGTTAAAGGAGAAGGATAGGCTACAACAACCAAGAGCCAACAGGTAGGCTGTTACTTAATATTCTGAAAGGAGTTGTTGTTGTTATTTGTGACTGTAGGATGAGAAATCACATGCACTGCAACCACAATCGCGGCCGGACCTCCCCGTCGCGGCCGGCTGCGACAGAGCCTGGGCGCGAACCCAGAGTCTCTGGTGGCACAGCTAGCGCTGCGATGCAGTGCCCTAGACCACTGCGCCTCCTGGGGGACCCACGTAGTCATATTGAACAATTTATATCCTAGCTATGGCAGCTATTAGTCTACCATAGCGCGAGTCGGCTTGGTTGGTTGCTGTCTCTCCCTCCCGCCCTCTCCTCACTGCTCGTGTCACTCGCTCACAGTACGGCCCTTCCTCCGCCTGATAATCAGCATATCTCTCTCCCTCTTCTTACGCTTCAGGTCTGGTTATTAAAGTACCTTAAAATAAACTTTTTTGCTCACTTTTCTGCTGCTTCCCACACTCTGATCGGACCAGGTCTATTCGGAACGGGTCTAGTTGTACTCGAGTCCTTTCGGAACGGGTCTCTATCGGGTCTGGGTCAGAAAGCACCAGGTCCATTTCAGAACAGGTCCAACTCTTTGGACCCGTGAAGACCTCTACCATACATTCTAGTCTTCACAGAAAGTTACAAATGCCATATTGTACAGTATATACTATAAAACCACAGGTTCAGTTGAGCTAGCATAATAATTTACCACCCCACAGGTTAAGAGGTCAGGGATCAGGGGTCAGAGACACAGAGCCCTGCCCCAGACCTCACTCAGCCGTAAGTTATTTTCCACTGGTCATACATTCACCAGCCACCAGACCAGGAAGAGTGGATACTTATAAAGTAGCCCCCTTATCTCCTCCCACTCCAGATCAGGCGCCCATTGGCATTCTAGCTAGTGTGCAAACACACCACCATGACCTTTGTCTCTCGCTCTCCATCTCTCTCTTTCCATATCTCCGTCCCCATTACCAGGACCCGCTGACAGATAACACAAGAGTTTAGAGACAAGGGCCAGCTGAGACAAGACAAGCGCTAGCTATGCTATCTCACTGTGTATTTTTTGCCTGCCTGTTAGCGTAGCGCTCCATGGCGGCGGTAGAGTTGGCCTGATTTATGCAGACGAGGCCTCATGAATATAGATATCTTCTGTAATGCTGCCGTGGTACCGTAGTGTACTGTTACTTCCTCTCATGGCTCAGCCTGTCCCCTGTCCGTCCGGAGGGTCTCGTAAACATTTTATAGCACTCCTTAGTCAGGCCACTTAACGAGGGAGGATTTCGTGTGCCCGTACTATCCACACGCACCTGCTATGTACGCACACACACACACAGTACATAAATACTCTAACTCCCCGTAGTACTGTATGCACAAATACACACACACCAAAAAATATAGTAGACAGACAGACAGACAGACAGACAGACAGACAGACACCAGGGTTTCCGTTTAAAAAATGTACCACTGGACAAGTGACCAGGAAAATTAAAATTAATCAGACATTTAAGAAATTTAGCTACTGTTGTACACACCTTTTCTATTAATTTACTGTCTTTACACACCATCATATGCATATATATACATTACCAGTCAAAGGTTTGGACACATCTACTCATTCAAGGGTTTTTCATTATTTTGACTATTTTCTACATTATAGAATAATAGTGAAGACATCAAACCTAGAAAATAACACATATGGAATCATGTAGTGACCAAACAAGTGTTAAACAAGAGTGTGCAAAGCTGTCATCAAGGCAAAGGGTGGCTACTTTGAAAAAATGTGATTTGTTTAACACTTTTTTGGTTACTACATGAGTCCTTATGTGTTATTTCATTGTTTTGATGTCTTCACTATTATTCTACAATGTAGAAAATAGTCAAACATAAAGAAAACCCCCTGAATGAGTAGGTGTGTCCAAACTTTATACTGGTACTGTATATCTCACAGAAACACGTCTGCGCAGGAAAACAGATGCTCTGTGCTTCAGACAGGAGCTATAATGTTACACCCAGCCCAAATCTAAGACTGGAAGCCACACTTCTAGCAGAGAGAGCGGGACAGAGAGCAGCAGTACAGAGAGCTGGCAGAGAAACCATCACATAAACCCCATCGTCAGAAGACTGATAAGAAAACTCTGACTAAAGGAGTCACCATGCTTCAGTTCGGCTGGTGCCTAGCTGAACTCGGCTAGCCAAACCGAACAAATGTGCTCGCATACTCCCTTAAAAGACTTTCGCTTGAAAAACAAGGAAAAAACGGCAATAGTAGTGTTTTGTCCATTTTGAAATGCTGTAGCCAGTATACACTTCCTCACAATAGTCTGAATTAATTTAAGATAACTCTGTCATAACTTTTTGCCAATCACTGATGAAGGGGCGTAGACTTCGGCTCCGAACTTCGGCTTCCCTCCAGAAAATAATTGAGTGTGCCTGAACAACCAAAGCAAACAAAATGTCGTCATAATATAATATATAATAATATATGCTCTTCCGAACTGTTTTGGCTGGGAAGCCTGCGGACTACTTCAAGCTTCTCAAGCTCCAACCACGGAGGGAGGGAGGGGAAGAGCAAGAGGGAGAGTTAGATCTTGTTCTCATTTCGCAATCCTCTGACCACAGTCTGTCCCATTTGAAGCTCCATTCCAGAGCTAGTGGAGTGGAGCTACTTATCTTAGGGAACATACGCCAGACTGCCTGGCCAGGCTGGCTGTAGTGTGTCGGGCCAAAGGCCTCCTCCCCGTGTCCTTCCCTGGTCTGCTGCTGTAATTGAACTTCCCTGCTGCTCACAGACACAAGGGGAGGACATGAATAGAGACTACGGCTTTAGATTGGATGCTCATTGGCCAATACCCCAGCAGCACAGGCACAGTAGGGGGAAAGAGTTCAGATGGAGCACCCACCTACAATAATGTACAGCACTCAGGAAGAGCTTGGAGAAAGCAGTGAAGGGCTTAATCCAACAATGCCGTCCACTTCCCTCTGACCTGCCAAGAGAGGCTTAACCCTTGTGTGGAGTTCGGGTCTGTGGGACCCATTTTCAATGTTTACTAAAATAAAACTGATACAATGAATAATGTTTTCAACCTGAGACTCATTGGCCTTGGCTCATAAAATAACACATTTTCATTGAGTACACACTGTGCAGCCCCCTACACATTTATTTTTCATACGTGGTGTTCGGGTCCACTGTGTGCCTTCACTGTGTGCCTTGCATACTTTGAGGTTATTATCCTTGCTGGGGTTTTCAGATCCAATGGGGAATCCACAGAATCCATGTGGGATGCAGAAACTGGCAGAGAACATTTCTGAGCAACAATGTCTCTGGAAAACTTCCACATTATTTCCAGGATTATCTGCTTCGATAACTGAGACATCAGACTAGCTCGGCGGCAGAGACACAAGCCAGCTGCAATCAGGTCAGTGTGGGACAAGTGGGTGGACCACCTCCCCCCTGTTTTCCAACCCTGGGCCCAACTTTACTGTTGATGAGCAGCTTAACTTCTTTGGGACTGGGGGGCAGTACTGAGTAGCTTGGATGAATAAGGTGCCCAGAGTAAACTGTCTGCTACTCAGGCCCAGTTGTTGAAAACACTGAAGTTTCTAAAACTGTTTGAATGATGTCTGTGAGTATAACAGAACTCATATGGCAGAAAAAAATCCAACCAGGAAGTGGGAAACCTGACATTTGTAGTTTTTCAAGTCATTGCCTATCGAATATACAGTGTCTATGGGGTCATTTTGCACTTCCTTTCACTAGATGTCAACAGTCTTTAGAACCTTGGTTGAAGATTCTACTGTGAAGGAGGGGGGAATGGGAGCTGAATGAGTCAGAGGTCTGCCAGAGTGGCATGAGCTGATCACGCGTGCTCACGTGAGGGGTAGCTGCGTTCCATCGCATTTCTACAGACATAGGAATTCTCCGGTTGGAACATTATTGAAGATTTATGTTAAAAATACCCTAAAGATTGATTCTATACTTTGTTTGACATGTTTCTACGAACTGTAATATGACCTTTCATCTGAACTTTCACCTGGACTTGCCCGCACGTCGTGAGTTTGGATTGTGTACTAACGCGCAAACAAAAAGGAGATAAATTATGGACTTTATCGAACTAATCAAACATTTATTGTGGAACTGGGATTCCTAGGAGTGCATTCTGATGAAGATCATCAAAGGTAAGTGAATATTTATAATGCTATTTCTGACTTTGTTGACTCCACAACATGGCGGATATCTATATGGCTTGTTTTGTTGTCTGAGCGCTGTACTCAGATTATTGCATGGGGTGCTTTTCCGGTAAACCTTTTTTGAAATCTGACACAGTGGTTGCATTAAGGAGAAGTGGATCTAAAATTACATGCATAACACTTGTATCTTTTAGCAATGTTTATTATGAGTATTTCTGTAAATTGATGTGGCTCTCTGCAAAATCACCGGATGTTTTGGAACTACTGAACGTAATGCGCCAATGTAAACTGAGATTTTTGGATATAAATATGAACTTTATCGAACAAAACATACATGTATTGTGTAACATGAAGTCCTATGAGTGTCATCTGATGAAGATCATCAAAGGTTAGTGAGTCATTTTATCTCTATTTCTGCTTTTTGTGACTCCTCTCTTTGGCTGGAATAATGGCTGTGTATTTCTGTGACTAGGTACTGACCTAACATAATCGTTTGGTGTGCTTTCGTCGTAAAGCCTTTTTGAAATTGGACACTGTGGCTGGATTTACAACAAGTTCATCTTTAAAATGGTGTGAAATACGAGGAGTGAACAATTTAGACAAGCTGGTGACTGGCTACAGCTGCAAAAGAAGAACCCTACTCTAGCCACTTGATATTCTTCAACATCTTGGACATCTCGGCGTACAACACATTTGTCCTCTGGATGGCGTTGAACCCAGATTGGAACAGAGGAAAGCTCCAGAGGAGACGGCTCTTTCTCGAGGAGCTTGGCAAGGCATTGGTAAGACCTCAAATCCAGAGGAGGCAACATATAAATAGGACCCCAGCATCTGCAGCCATCGTGAAGAGGATTCAGGAGGAGAAGGCTGGTGCCCCATCTGCCCGACCCACAGAAGCAACAACTCCAATACCAGAAGTAAGTGTGAGTGATGTTGTTGCATGTGTGTGTGTCTGACGCTCCTACCTTGGCCTGCTGTAACTACGTGAGTGAGTGAGATGTTCCTGAACTAAGTGTTTTCATCATTCTAGATTGCAGCCGGTAGCAACAAGCTGAAGCGCTGCGATGTGTGTGGACCCAAGAAGTACAGGAAGAGACAGTACACATGCGTCAAGTGCAAGAAATACATTTGCAACCACACTGTCACGTTCTGACCTCTATTTCTGTTGTTTTGTATTTATTTAGTATGGTCAGGGCGTGAGTTGGGTGGGCAGTCTATGTTTGTTTTTCTATGTTTTGGGGCATTTCTATGTTTTCGGCCTAGTATGGTTCTCAATCAGAGGCAGGTGTCATTAGTTGTCTCTGATTGAGAATCATACTTAGGTAGCCTGGGTTTCACTGTGTGTTTGTGGGTGATTGTTCCTGTCACTGTGTTTGTCGTCACAGGATAGGACTGTTTTGCGTTCTCACATTTCTTGTTTTCGTTAGTTTGTTCATGTGTAGTGATTTATTAAAATATGAATAACCACCACGCTGCGCTTTGGTCCGCTTCTCCTCCTCCTACAGACGAACACCGTTACACACACACAGTAAAACTCTGTCCCTCATGTGGTGTGTAGACCGGCCTTAATTTGTGTTCAAATGTGGCTCATTTAACATTTCCATAAAATACTGTATTTGTTCAGTTCAAAGCAATAAACGTCAATGGTGATGAAAACCTTGTTTAATTTATATTTGTTCAAGATAAACATGATTTATTCCACCCATGTCTTGATTATAATAGTGCCTTTATTGATAAATGTGATCTTGCAGAAGTAAATGGCAAATATTAACCATGTATGCTATCTATATTGCTTGCAATTGATATGTCAACATCTAAGTATTAAGGATTTAAATTGTTATGGCTGTATTGTTAAAAAAATAAAAAACAATGTTGTGGGTACATCAAACCTGTAAACATTGGGTGAATAAGAAAAACATGAACACCACACTCGGGTTAACCAATCCTCAATAAGACAGGAAGCACCAATCAAATGACAATGGATGAACCTGAGATAAGTCATAGACTCATTATTAGGCAGCTACGCTAGGCCCAGGAGCTGATGTTATCCAGGTGGAAACAGGCTGTTCTGTTGTTGAGGAATGAGTAGGGCTGTGACAGTAATTGGCCAGTCAAATGACCGTGGTCTCATATTATTATTTTTTACATACATTTTCTCCATCCCTCAGCTCCTGAATGCCATAGAAATAGAATTAATAGAACTTACGTCCCCATTCAAGTCAATGATGGCATAATTGGTGGACAGACAACCATTGCGGGTGTACCCATAGGAGCAAAGCAGGAAATAAAATCAGAAAGTGCAGTCAATTGTTGGTTCAACTCAACTGACATTACACAAAATATGAAATAGAAAAAAAATATCAATTCAAATCAAATAAAAATATATTTGTCACATACACATGGTTAGCAGATAATAATGTGAGTATAGCGAAATGCTTGTGCTTCTAGTTCCGACAGTGCATTAATATCTAACAAGTAATCTAACAATTCCCCAACAACTACCTAATACACACAAATCTAAAGGGGTGATGGAGAATATGTACATGTAAGAATATGGATGAGCAATGGCCGAGCGGTATCGGCAAGGTGCAATGGATGGTATAAAATACAGTACATACAGTTGAAGTTAAGTTTACATACACTTAGGTTGGAATCATTAAAACTCATATTTCAACCACTCCACAAATGTATTGTTAACAAACTATAGTTTTGGTTAAGACATCTACTTTGTGCATGACACATAAATGTTACAACAATTGTTTACAGACAGATTATTTCACTTATAATTCACTGAATCAAAATTCCAGTGGGTCAGAAGTTTACATACACTAAGTTCACTGTCTTTAAAAAGCTTGGAAAATTCCAGAAAATGATGTCATGGCTTTAGAAGCTTCTGATAGCATAATTGACATAATTTGAGTCAATTGGAGGTGTACCTGTGGATGTATTTAAAGGCCAACCTTCAAACTCAGTGCCTCTTTGCTTGACATCATGGGAAAATCAAAAGAAATCAGCCAAAACTGTAGACCTCCACAAGTCTGGTTCATCCTTGGGAGCAATTTCCAAAAGCCTAAAGGTACCACGTTCATCTGTACAATCAATAGAATGCAAGAATAAACACCATGGGAACACGCAGCCGTCATACCCCTCAGGAAGGAGACACGTTCTGTCTCCTAGAGATGAACGTACTCTGGTGCGAAAAGTGCAAATCAATCCCAGAAGAACAGCAAAGGACCTTGTGAAGATGCTGGAGAAAACAGGTACAAAAGTATCTATATATCCACAGTAAAACAAGTCCTATATTGACATAACCTGAAAGGCCGCTCAGCAATGAAAAAGCCACTGCCCGGAAACCGCCATAAAAAGCCAGACTATGGTTTGCAACTGCACATGGGGACAAATATCGTACTTTTTGGAGAAATGTCCTCTGGTATGATGAAACAACAATAATTTAAAGGCAATGCTACCAAATAATAAATGACTGTTTGTCAACTTCTGACCCACTGGGAATGTGATGAAAAAAGCTGAAATAAATCATTCTCTACTATTATTCTGACATTTCACATTCTTTAAATAAAGGGGTGATCCTAACTGAACAAAGACAGGGAATGTTTACTAGGATTGAATGCCAGGAAATGTGAAACTGAATTTAAATGTAATGGGCTAAGATGCATGTAAACTTCCGACTTCAACTCTACATGTGCCATGAGTAATGTAAGACACGTAAACATTATTAAAGTGTCCATTATTTAGAGTGCATTATTTAAAGTGACTAGTGATCCATTTATTAAAGTGGTCAGCGATTGGGTCTCAACGTGCATTGTCTTGCAAAAGTATTCATCCCCCTTCGCATTTTTCATACTTTCTTGCATTACAACCTGCAATTTAAAGATTTTTATTTGGATATCATGTAATGGACAAACCTAAAATAGTCCAAAATGGTGAAGTGAAATGAAAAGAAATTACTTGTTAAATTTCTTTTACAATTGAAAAAAAAATTTGAAAACTGGTGCGTGTTACTAGATGCGGGCGTCTGTTACGTAACTAGGAGTGGTGGGTGCGGAGTCAGGCGTGGAGAGCCGAGGTTTAAGGAAAACCGTATTTATTCCGGTGAGAAAAGGTCATGCCAAAACAACAGGCTTAAATAGCCCTAAACCAAACTCCAAACGAGAAACAGGTGAAACCAATAAGACATAACCAACAGAAAAGGAAAAGGGAATCGGTGGCAGTTAGTAGACCGGTGACGCCGACCGCTGAGCACCATCCGAACAGGAAGGGTGGAAGTCATTACAGTGCGTGCATATGTATTCACCCCCTTTGCTATGAAGCTCCTAAATAAGAACTGGTGCAACCAATTACCTTCTGAAGTCACATAATTAATTGAATAAAGTCCACCTGAGTGCAATCTAAGTGTCACATGATTTGTCACATGATCTTAGTATATATACACCTGTTCTGAAAGGCCCCAGAGTCTGCAACACAACTAAGCAAGGGGCACAACTTAGAAAGCGTCACCATGAAGACCAAAGAGCTCTCCAAACAGGTCAGGGACAAAGTTGTGGAGACGTACAGATCAGGGTTGGGTTATAAAAAATATCCAAAACTTTGAACATCCCACAGAGCACAATTAAATCCATTATTAAAAAATTGAAAGAATATGGCACCACAACAAACCTGCCAAGAGAGGGTCGCCCACCAAAGCTCATGGATCAGGCAAGGAGGGCATTAATCAGAGAGGCAACAAAGACACCAAAGATAACCCTGAAGGAGCTGCAAAGCTCCACAGCGGAGATTGGAGTATCTGTCCTTTAGACCACTATAAGCCGTACACTCCACAGAGCTGGGCTTTACAGAAGAGTGGCCAGAAAAAAAGCCATTGCTTAAAGTAAAAAATAAGCAAACACGTTTGGTGTTTGCCAAAAGGCATGTGGGAGAGTCCCCAAACATATGGAAGAAGGTACTCTGGTCAGTTGAAAAAGCTATGTCTGGCACAAACTCAACACCTCTCATCACCCCGAGAATTACCATCCCCGCATGGTGTTGGCAGCATCATACTGTGGGGATGTTTTTCCATCGGCAGGGACTGGGAAACTGGTCAGAAATGAAGGAATGATGGATGGCACTAAATACAGGGAAATTCTTGAGGGAAACCTGTTTTAGTCTTCGAGATTTGAGACTGGGACGGAGGTTCACCTTTCTGCAGGACAATGACCTTAAGCATACTGCTAAAGCAACGCTCAAGTGGTTTAAGGGGAAACATTTAAATGTATTGGAATGGCCTAGTCAAAGCCCAGACCTCAATCCAATTGACAATCTGTGGTATGACTTAAAGATTGTCAGCGGAACCCATCCAACTTGAAGGAGCTGGAGCAGTTTTGCCTTGAAGAATGGGCAAAAATCCCAGTGGCTAGATGTGCCAAGCTTATAGAGACATACCCCAAGAGACTTGCAGCTGTAATTGCTGCAAAAGTTTGCTCTACAAAGTATTGACATTGGGGGGATTATTGTTTGTTTCACAAGACAACACATGTTGTGTAAATCAAATGATACAACCCCCCCAAAAAAGTGTTTTATTTTTTATTCCAGGTTGCAAGGCAACAAAATAGGAAAAATGCCAAGGGGGTGAATACTTTCGCAATCCACTGTAGGCAGCAGCCTCTCTGAGTTAGTATATGCTGTTTAGCAGTCTGATGGCCTTGAGATAGAAGCTGATAGCCTTGAGATAGAAGCATCATTTGAATGAACATTCTACATTACCATGGGAATGATTGCATCACAATACCAGGCAGCCATTGCGAGTGTACCCAGGTTTAAAAGTTCCAAGCCCATTCTATTCATTGTTTTCTAACACACCTTGCTTGTTTCAGCAATGGGCAACACCGTTTCATCACACTGTTAAGAGTCCATGTTATCGCAGGAACGGACTCAACTGCACGAATGCCTGGACATGCAGTCTTCAGTCAGCTGTTCATTCCAATTATTACAATATATATATATATATGTGTGTGTGTGACCCCAAACTTTTGAACGGTAGCGTATTTAGTATTATTTTAAGCGGTTATACAGGTTATTTTATTTTGATGACAGTCTTCATCCACAACTGTCGGTTACAAGGCGATTCTGCCAGCCCTAGGAATGAGAACAGCACTGCTGCTGTCCTCTTAACTGTGCTGCTGCTAGGAAAGTACATCATTCCCCCGAGATAAGGAAATAAAACACAACCCATATGTAACACACACACACACACACACACACACACACACACACACACACACACACACACACGCAAACCTCCAACTGGCGTCATCAAAGGAGTACCCTGGACATACAATATGGTTATTACCATTTCTCAGCAGACAAAGCACTTTGAGACATGACAACTTTGGGAAGAGTTACAGCACACTGGGTCGCTAGTGAAACTTGAAGAAAAAAAACAGTAAAAGAATAATAGCAACAGGAACAGTCACCGAGAGATAGAGATTGAGGGAGAGAGGAACAAATGGATTCATCAGATAGGCTATCCAGTGATTTGCTGTAGCAGGCAGCTGAACTGAGTGGCATTTAGTGTTGCAGAGCAGGAGGAGAACTGAAGGCCCGGGGAGGGGGCTGAAAAAGGGGAACCAATTCAATTTCCCCTCTATAATCAAAGCTCTTACTGATATGGTCTAACTAACCCGATTACCTCATCCTGACTGGAATAGGGAGGATGAGGATAGGGGGAGAGGGATAACAATCCCGCTCAACTGTAGCTGTGTAGCGAAGACTCACACTTCTGGCTTTTCTCCTCCGAGACTAAGGGCCTGTTCAGATTCACTAGACGTGTTACCAGCGCCGGTCTCGTAAGTCGCCAGATATACACATTGTTCGTGTTCCCATTATAATTAGATGGGTGCTTACATTTGTGCTTTTTCACAGATGTACATGTGTATTATACGCATGTGTGAATTGGAAATGTTGCATATCCCACTGCCCCTTGAGAGACCCTCGGAGAGTGGGGTCACGGCCAGGGATCAGGCATTATTGATGGCGACACAGGAGCAATTAAGGTTAAGTGCCATGCTCAAGGACACATCGACAGATTTAGCTACACTTTAGCTACACTTACTGTGGCTTCAGCGGTGCTAAATTCTCCCTGCACACATGTAATACCGTAAATCCCACAGTAGACAGTTTGGAAGAATGCTATAAGAGCAGCTTCTCATCTAAACCATCACACTCTTCAATAATACAACATCATACACACCAATTCACAAGCATGTTCAGACATTTTATGAGGGTTTATTTTCCCATCTGCAAACTCAAATTACAGAACGAGTCTGACACAGCAACAGTGCCTTGTGTTTTAGGTTATTGTCCTGCTGAAAGGTGAATTAATCTCCCAGTGTCTGGTGGAAAGCAGATTGAATCAGGTTTTCCTATAAGCTGTTGCCTGTGCATAGCTCCATTTGGTTTATTTTTCATTCTGAACAAATCCCCAGTCCTTAACGATTACAAGAATACCCATAACATGATGCAGCCACCGCTATGCTTTGTGGTACTCAGTAATGTGTTGTATTGGATTTGCCCAACACTTTTTATTCAGGACAGAAAGTGAATTGCTTTGCCACATTTTTTGCAGTATTACTTTAGGAAATTGTCACAAACAGGATGCATGTTTTGGAATAATTATTTTATCTGTACAGGCTTCCTTCTTTTCAGAGTTAAACATGAGAGAGTTAAACATGAGAAGCCATGCTGAGAAGGCATCACTACAGATCATAGCCCATGTCAACTACTTTACTAGTGGCCATTGACCCTCAGTGTCTTCAAAGTGAAACACAACATAAAACAAAAATGTATTTTAATGAGGTCTTAACTTTGTGTAATTTTCCAATGCCAACAAACGATACTGTTGGCAAAGGATGTCTTCTTAGTGCCAGCATAACCTAGGGACATGTAGAGTGCGAGAGAGAGAGAGTGTCAAGACTATACAATGAGTTTACAAACATTAGGAACACCTGATCTTTCCATTACATAGACTGACCAGGTGAATCCAGGTGAAAGCTATGATCCCTTATTGATGTCACTTGTTAAATCCACTTCAATCAGTGTAGATGAAGGGGAAGAGACAGGTTAAATAATTACTTTTAAGCCTTGAGACAATTGAGACATAGATTGTGTCTGTGTGTCATTAAGAGGGTGAATGGTCAAGACAAATGATTTAAGTCCCTTTGAATGGGGTATGGTAGTAGGTGCCAGGCGCACCGGTTTGAGTGTGTCAAGAACTGCAACGCTGCTGGGTTTTTCACGCTCAACAGTTTCCCGTGTGTATCAAGAATGGTTCACCACCCAAAAGACATCCAGCCAACTTGACACAACTCTGGGAAGCATTGGAGTCAACATGGGCCAGCATCCCTGTGAAACACTTTTGACACCTTGTAGAGTCCATGCCCCAACGAACTGAGGCTGTTATGAGGGGAAAAGGGGGTGCATTGTGCAACTCAATATTAGGATGGTGTTCTTAACTCAGAATGGTTTATGGAATCAAGGTGTTCCTCAAGTACCTAATTCTGAGTGATTAGTGCTTTTTGAGGTCGGTTTGGTTTCGGGGTTCGATTTTCTTTTTTTTTATAATCACCATTTTCAATTTTGTTTTTGTTTTTTAAACATTAAATGCACTATGCATTCATTATGTGGGTTGAACGCTGTAACAACACAGAGCAAAACAATGAATAAAGGTCCCATGATGGTACTGCTTATCACTTATTAAGCATAATTTGTTCACATTACTTTACATTAATAAAATATTTAAGATGTGTGTATTCCATGCGTTTTATTTTATAATTGTATTATTTCATTCCAAGTCATCTTCTCATCTCTGTAGAGCTGCTGCCTATGATTGTCTGACAACATCACTATTTTGTAGTTCTTCAAAGTAAATAAGGCATACTTTTATGACTGCTGAATACCAACTATCAATCACTTAGATCATGTATTTTCAGGTAGAGATACTTTGCGAAGAAACAGCTGCTCTCTATATGATCTCGTGATCGATTGCGCATTCTTCTCTCTTCCATAGCAGGCATAAAAGAAACACAGACCGGACAAGTACATGCGCAATGGATTATTGTCATTGTAGTTAATTACCACATTTTATGCGCTGTACTATGTAGAATATTGGCCTGTTGGAAATAACTCCCTACTACATCGCACAGTCTCTGGAGAGACCTGAAAATAGCTGTGCAGTGACGCTCCCCATCCAACCTGAGAGAGCTTCAGAGGATCTGCAGAGAAGAATGGGAGAAACTCCCGAAATAGAGATATGCCAAGCTTGTAGCATCATGTCCAAGAAGACTCAAGGCTGTAATCACTGCCAAAAATGCCTCAACAAAATACTGAGTAAAGGGTCTGAATACTTACAGTGCCTTGCGAAAGTATTCGGCCCCCTTGAACTTTGCGACCTTTTGCCACATTTCAGGCTTCAAACATAAAGATATAAAACTGTATTTTTTTTGTGAAGAATCAACAACAAGTGGGACACAATCGTGAAGTGGAACGACATTTATTGGATATTTCAAACTTTTTGAACAAATCAAAAACTGAAAAATTGGGCGTGCAAAATTATTCAGCCCCTTTACTTTCAGTGCAGCAAACTCTCTCCAGAAGTTCAGTGAGGATCTCTGAATGATCCAATGTTGACCTAAATGACTAATGATGATAAATACAATCCAATTCAGAGATGCAGCCAAGAGGCCCATGATCACTCTGGATGAACTGCAGAGATCTACAGCTGAGGTGGGAGACTCTGTCCATAGGACAACAATCAGTCGTATATTGCACAAATCTGGCCTTTATGGAAGAGTGGCAAGAAGAAAGCCATTTCTTAAAGATATCCATAAAAAGTGTTGTTTAAAGTTTGCCACAAGCCACCTGGGAGACACACCAAACATGTGGAAGAAGGTGCTCTGGTCAGATGAAACCAAAATTTAACTTTTTGGCAACAATGCAAAACGTTATGTTGGGCGTAAAAGCAACACAGCAGAACACACCATCCCCACTGTCAAACATGGTGGTGGCAGCATCATGGTTTGGGCCTGCTTTTCTTCAGCAGGGACAGGGAAGATGGTTAAAATTGATGGGAAGATGGATGGAGCCAAATACAGGACCATTCTGGAAGAAAACCTGATGGAGTCTGCAAAAGACCTGAGACTGGGACGGAGATTAGTCTTCCAACAAGACAATGATCCAAAACATAAAGCAAAATCTACAATGGAATGGTTCAACAATAAACATATCCAGGTGTTAGAATGGCCAAGTCAAAGTCCAGACCTGAATCCAATCGAGAATCTGTGGAAAGAACTGAAAACTGCTGTTCACAAATGCTCTCCATCCAACCTCACTGAGCTCAAGCTGTTTTACAAGGAAGAATGGGAAAAAATGTCAGTCTCTCGATGTGCAAAACTGATAGAGACATACCCCAAGCGACTTACAGCTGTAATCGCAGCAAAAGTTGGCGCTACAAAGTATTAACTTAAGGGGGCTGAATAATTTTGCACGCCCAATTTTTCCGTTTTTGATTTGTTAAAAAAGTTTGAAATATCCAATAAATGTCGTTCCACTTCATGATTGTGTCCCACTTGTTGTTGATTCTTCACAAAAAAATATAGTTTTATATCTTTATTTTTGAAGCCTGAAATGTGGCAAAAGGTCGCAAAGTTCAAAGGGGCCGAATACTTTCGCAAGGCACTGTACATAAATGTGATATTATTATTACTTTTTATAGTTTTATATATAGTTTTTATTGTTTCCTTTCACGATATGACAATGCAATTGAATTACATTTAGCACTAAACAATAACTTGTCAGACATTAATATACACTACCAGTCAAAAGCCTGCACACACCCACCCACTCATTTGAATGGGTAGGAGTGTCCAAACCCCCGACCGTCACCGCACATACAATAAAGAAGATGGAAAAGGAAACAACCTTACAACCCCCCCCCCCCCCCCCCTCCCCCCCATAACAAATATTCTAGCAAAAGTAATGAACTAAACAAACAAAACAAAATATCCTACCACTACCATTCATGAATGTATGTCTGGAGGCCTTTACAGATTGTTTTCTCTTTCTATCTCTGAGAGAAAATGTCCCCAGATGTCAGAGTTTACGATTCATTATAAAAATCAATGTTTCATATGAAACTGTTTCTGCCAAGGCTATGTACCATTCTTTATATGAGGGAAGGTCATTCTCCCTCCAATGTCTCAATATGACTCTTTTGGCTGTGGTTTGACTTACTTTTAGCCAGGTTAAACATGAGCTTCTCGGTCTATCAATATCGTTAGTGATATTCAGTAATAGCAAAGCAGGATTTGCAGGTATTGCGATACTCAGAATATCCCACGTTTTTTTCATTACCTTCTGCCAAAAGGTATGTAAGCTAGGACAGTTAGAAAACATATGGATTATGTCACCTGTACTTGACTGACATCTCCAGCATAGGTTGGATTCTATCAAACATATTCTGTTCAACCTCAGAGGAGTCCAATAAATCCTATTAAAAACTTTAAATTGAATTAGTTTGGACCGGGCTTCTCATCTTGTGTACTATTATATTTATAGTGTAATGCAGGTAGTCCCAGCCCACCCTATCAAAGGCATTCTCTGCATCTAGGGATGAGGCTGCCACTAAAGTATGCTAATCTTTAGCCTTGCAGATGACATGCAGCTGGCGTCTAAGATTGTCAGATGAAGTGCTGCCTTTCACAAATCCCACCTGGACTGGATTTATGATATGATTCACCCTCATTGCCAGAAGTTTTGTAAACAATTTTCCATCACAATTTATCAAAGACATTGGACGATTGCTCCCAACACTCATGTGGATCCTTTCCCTTTTTGAAGATTAGGGTAATTACTGCATTAGTTATAGAAGAAGGTGGGAGCTCACCTGTGTCAATCAATGTGTTAAATGTTTTACATTTTTCTGGGCTAAGCTGCTCTGCAAACCTTTTATAGAAATCACTGGGTATCCCATCCAACCCAGGAGTTTTACCACTGGGTGCTTGTCTTATAGTTTCGGTCAATTCCTCCAAAAGAATGGGGTGGTCGAGCCAAATCCTGTCTTCCGATGTTAGTTTAGGAGGGTTCAAATTCTGAAAGAATACCTCTGCTTTCTGCATATCTAAAGGGCCGTCTGAAGTATAAAGTTCCTGATAGAAGTCTCAAAATATATTGCTTATTTCTTTCTGATTGGTAATCAGTTTGCCTGTGTTATTTCTGATTCCACCTATTTGCCAATCTGTTTCTCTAGATTTAAATTGACTGGCCAACAATTTTCCTGCCTTTCCACCTGATTCGTGCCATCTCTGCTGCAGCCTGTATAGGAAATATTCAACTTTTTTACTGAATAAAGTATTCAGCTCGTATTTGGTTTTTGTCAGGTTTACCAGAGAAATGTTTTTAAGATTGGACCAATATTCCCTCTCCAGAGTTTTGAGCTCTGGTTCAAGTTCATCAATTTTCTGTTAATCTAATTTCTTAATACTAGCTGACCGTTGTATCATTACTCCACTTGTGTATGCTTTAAAAGCTTCCCAGGCGTGTACCTGTTTCATACTGTTCTTTGTTTCAAAGAATATCGTAATGTGTGTTTTAAGGACTTCACAAAACACCTTGTCCTGTAAGAGGCTGGTGTTCATTGGCCAACATTTACATGGATCTCTTTCTTCTCCTATCCCAACAGTCAGATCAATGGGTGCATGATCTGTCATAGTTGTCGTGCCCACACTGCAAGCACCCACTTTATCTATGAGAGAGTGAGAGATCAGAAAGTAGTCAGTGCGTGAATAAACAGAGTGCCTATTCGAAAATATGATTTTATTAAGTTGAAGGAAAGAAGTCTGGGTCCTGTTCATTCAGAGCATAAATATTCCCCAATATTATATTTTGTCCTGAATGAAACCTTTACAAGTAAAAATCAAGATTCTTCCCTCTTTATCCTTAAACTATTTTTTTCCACTTGAACATGTATACTTTTGAAAAGAGACACCTCTTTTTTGGGGGTTGAATGTATTATGTTAAGCAATGCCCACCCATCTGTCTCCCACCCAGGGAGCATCCTTTCCCAGCAGGTGGGTCTCTGGGAGCATAATCACGTCTGAGTGTTTTTAAGATAATTCAATACCTTTCGTCTTTTAGAATATGAACCTAATCCCTTCACATTCCACACCATCATTTTAATCACATTGGTCATCATGTCTGAAAGGATGTAAATATACTATTACCAAAACGTGACGACTGTTAGAGTATTTTAAATCAATGCGTTTCGGATAGCCAGTGCTTGGAGAAAGTTAACAACTGGTAGTGCACCCCACCTAGAACACTAAACTTCACAAACAACAAATATGTCATAAATATATCCCAAACCCACAAGATACACCCTTCCCCAAAACCAGGCCTTCATCCATGTGAAGTGTCTCGAGGTCTTCCGTGCACTGACGCTCCAACCAGAATAAGAATGTTTAACCAACACCAAATATAGACATGGCCATATACATTTTGATACAACAGCAATGACATGTCATAGAAATGACATGGATCAATCAAAAGCATTGAACATAAAGACAGGCTGATCATTATACTCACACAGAGAAGAGATTACCTTTCTCATGAACTGTCTAATTCCATAAGGCAGGAACGTAAGCAGAGAACAAACACCAAAGGGAGACGGGTATAGGTTTATAATAATAATAAAATAAACTAACACTTTGGGTTGTGCCCATCACGCATGGCACGAACACGCCTGTTGTGGCCTATTTTGACCAACTATTGCTGTTATGATAAGAGTGAAAACTTAAAATAATAGATATGTTTATCCCTACTATGACCATAAAACAGAATGCTATGCTTGGAATATAATCCTACAGAAAGATCAATTGTAGGTAGCATTCGCAGCATAAACACTCAGTGAGACTGTTACTCACAACATAGGAGAATTTCCTATCAGCTTAGGGAAAAATGGCAGTCCATCCGTGATGAACCACTGCCAACACGTGGATCTTCCATAGCCTACCACGCAATTCAGATTGTTTGGCCTCATTGACGTCTGCGGCACCCTTCTTTGCCTCCTTTGGGTCAGTGAAACAACGTAGTGATCCTCTCACAGTAACCCAGAACACGGCAGGGTATTTATTGCAAGGAGTATTTTCGTCCCATATGTCTCACATCCATGAATGTATTTCGCACCTCCTTGGAAAAGTCCGGGAAAAACACCTTTGTCCCTTTCCAGTGAAAAGTCCAAAGCTCTTTTGCTCTGAGCCCTCAGTTTGATTTTATTTTAAATATATTTGCAAAAATGTATAAAACCTGTTTTTACATTGTCTTTATTAAGGGGTATTTTGAGTAGATTGATAAGGGATTTTTTTAAAAACTATTTTAGAATAAGGCTGTAACATACAGTTGAAGTCGGAAGTTTACTTACACTTAGGTTGGAGTCATTGCAAATAAAATAAATAAATCTATAAAGCAGCTGCCAGCAAAATCAGTGCTGGTGAGAAAAGCCAAACATTTACAAGTTATATTTTGAAGAATAGTTTAATTAGTTAACAAACTGTTAATACATTATTTGATAAACATTTTGGTTGAAGTCAAAAAACCCAAGATCGCATAGCAGTTCAGACG
Source organism: Oncorhynchus mykiss (assembly GCF_057628025.1). Taxonomy (NCBI): domain Eukaryota; kingdom Metazoa; phylum Chordata; class Actinopteri; order Salmoniformes; family Salmonidae; genus Oncorhynchus; species Oncorhynchus mykiss. The sequence continues at coordinate 42,645,783 of NC_143025.1, forward strand.
TCTTTTGTCCTCGTCCTGTCGTGTCCTGTATATATATATATTTACAACTTTTTTTCACATACATTTTATTTTTATATTCCATCAACTCATCTTCAAAACACTCTCCTGCAACCCGCCTCACCAATTTATATTTATAAAAAAGTATTATTTACCTCAGATCTGTAATCCTCCAAGAAGCTAGCCAGAAACTCCAAGAAGCTAGCCAGAAGCTAGCCAGGAGCTAGCCCAGAAGCTAATCCAGAAGCTAATCAGAAGCTAGTTAGCTTCTTTACTGGCAAATCGTTGGTATTCAGCTAACCACGGTTTGTGGTCATCAGCTATCCTTTAGCTCGAAAATATATCGGCAGTTTTGTACGGCGCAGCGCGGCTCGGAACGGAACATACCGGACCAATTTTTCTCTCCATGTCCCTGGATTTCAACTGCTCTCTGGACATTCATACCCGGATCTCACAGCTAGCTAGCTGCTATCCGTGTGACAATCGGCTTTCGTCGATTCCGGAGCAAACATCAATTATTCCGGTGCTAGCCAGCTCCGTCAATCACTCCTGAGTTCCATCATTCACTCCTGGGCTGCAGTCACCTATCCGGACCCGTTTTACTGCCTACGCGGAGCCCCACCGGGCCTTCACAACTGGACTGCCGACGTTATCTACCCGAGGGAATTGTCCGTCTGGCTCCTCCGTCGCGACGTTACCTGAACGCCCATCTGCGGCCCGCTAACCGTTAGCTGTCTTACCGGCTGCTATCTGAATAGACAATCTGACAATTTATTTATTTTTATTATTATTATGTTTTCTTCTTGGGTCTCTATAACTATATCTATTGTTCTTATTTTTGTTGTTGTTGTGTGATTTGGATTAATCCCCTCTACCACACGGAACCCCACTAATCTACTGACCGAACGCAAGAGGTGGCTAACAACAGACCTCCAACCTATGCTAGCTTGCTACCGATGGCCTGGCTAGCTGTCTAAATCGCCGTGACCCCCAACCAACCTCTCCACTCACTGGACCCTTTTGATCACTCGACTAGGCATGCCTCTCCTTAATGTCAATATGTCTTGTCCATTGCTGTTCTGGTTAGTGTTTATTGGCTTATTTCACTGTAGAGCCTCTAGTCCTGCTCACTATACCTTATCCAACCTATTAGTTCCACCACCCACACATGCAATGACATCTCCTGGTTTCAATGATGATTCTAGAGACAATATCTCTCTCTTCATCACTCAATACCTAGGTTTACCTCCACTGTATTCACATCCTACCATACCTTTGTCTGTACATTATACCTTGATGCTATTTTATCGCCCCCAGAAAGCTCCTTTTACTCTCTGTTCCAGACGTTCTAGACGACCAATTCTTATTGCTTTTAGCCGCACCCTTATTCTACTCCTCCTATGTTCCTCTGGCGATGTAGAGGTGAATCCAGGCCCTGCAGTGCCTAGCTCCACTCCTATTCCCCAGGCGCTCTCTTTTGACGACTTCTGTAACCGTAATAGCCTTGGTTTCATGCATGTTAACCTTTCTGATCTCCCCATCCCGGATCCGGGTTCGTGAATACAGACTCAAGCTCATTACCATAACGCAACGTTAACTATTCATGAAAATCGCAAATGAAATGAAATAAATATGCTAGCTCTCAAGCTTAGCCTTTTGTTAACAACACTGTCATCTCAGATTTTCAAAATATGCTTCTCAACCATTGCAAAACAAGCATTTGTGTAACAGTATTGATGGCTAACGTAGCATTTAGCATTAACATTCAGCTGGCAACATTTACACAAAAAAACAGAAAAGCATTCAAAAAAATCATTTACCTTTGAAGAACTTCAGATGTTTTCAATGAGGAGACTCTCAGATAGCAAATGTTCAGTTTTTCCTGAAAGATTATTTGTTTAGGACAAATCGCTCCGTTTTCTGCGTCACGTTTAGCTATGAAAAAAACCCTGTATCCAGGATTGTGTAAATCTATCAGCAAGCTCATTAGCATAAGACAACGTTAACTATTTATGAAAATCGCAAATGAAATGAAATAAATATGCCATCTCTCAAGCTTAGCCTTTTGTAAACAACACTGTCATCTCAGATTTTCAAAATATGCTTCTCAACCATAGGAAAACAATAATTTGTGTAAAAGTAGCTAGCTAGAGTTAGCATTTCGCGTTAGCATTTAGCGTTAGCATTAGCGTTAGCATCCAGCACGCAACATTAACAAAAACATAAAAGCCTTCAAATAAAATCATTTACCTTTGAAGAACTTCTGATGTTTTCAATGAGGATACTCTCAGTTAGATAGCAGATGCTCAGTTTTTCCAAAAAGATTCCTTGTGTATTAGAAATAGCTCTGTTTTATACATCACATTTGGCCACCAAAAAAAATCCATAAATTCAGTCCTCAAAACGCAAACTTTTTTCCAAATTAACTCCATAATATCGACTGAAAACATGGCAAACGTTGTTTAGAATCAATCATCAAGGTGTTTTTCACATATCTCTTCATTGATACATCGTTCTTGGACACATGCTTTCTCCCCTGAATCAAATGGTAAAGTGGAAGCAGCTGGCAATTGCGCACCGAATTCGACGCAGGACACCAGGCGGACACTTGGGAAATGTAGTCTCTTATGGTCAATCTTCCAATGATATGCCTACAAATACGTCACAATGCTGCTAAGACCTTGGGCGAACGACAGAAAGTGTAGGCTCATTCGTTGCGCAATCACAGCCATATAAGGAGAGAATGGAAAACAGAGCTTCAGAAATTCTGCTAATTCCTGGGTGATGCATCATCTTGGTTTCGCCTGTAGAATGAGTTCTGGGGCACTTACAGACAAAATCTTTGCAGATTCTGAAACTTCAGAGTGTTTTCTTTCCAAAACTGTCAAGAATATGCATAGTCGAGCATCTTTTCGTGACAAAATATCGCGCTTAAAACGGGAACGTTTTTTATCCAAAAATGAAATAGCGCCCCTAGAGCTCTAAGAGGTTAACATTAGAAGCCTCCTCTCTAAGTTTGTTCTATTCACTGCTTTAGCACACTCTGCCAACCCGAATGTTCTAGCTGTGTCTGAATCCTGGCTTAGAAAGACCACCAAAAATTCAGACATTTTAATTCCAAACTACAACATTTTCAGACAAGATAGAACTGCCAAAGGGGGCGGTGTTGCAATCTACTGCAAAGAGTTCTGTCCTACTATCCAGGTCTGTACCCAAACAATTTGAACTTCTACTTTTAAAAATCCACCTCTCTAAAAACAAGTCTCTCACCGTGGCCGCCTGCTATAGACCACCCTCTGCCCCCAGCTGTGCTCTGGACACCATATGTGAACTGATTGCCCCCCATCTATCTTCAGAGCTCGTGCTGCTAGGCGACCTAAACTGGAACATGCTTAACACCCCAGCCATCCTACAATCTAAACTTGATGCCCTCAATCTCACACAAATTATTAATGAACCTACCAGGTACCTCCCCAAAGCCTTAAACACGGGCACCCTCATAGATATCATCCTAACCAACTTCCCCTCTAAATACACCTCTGCTGTCTTCAACCAAGATCTCAGCAATCACTGCCTCATTGCCTGCATCCGTAATGGGTCAGCGGTCAAACGACCTCCACTCATCACTGTAAAACGCTCCCTGAAACACTTCAGCGAGCAGGCCTTTCTAATCGACCTGGCCGGTGTATCCTGGAAGGATATTGATCTCATCCCGTCAGTAGAGGATGCCTGGATATTTTTTTTAAATGCCTTCCTAACCATCTTAAATAAACATGCCCCATTCAAGAAATTTAGAACCAGGAACAGATATAGCCCTTGGTTCTCCCCAGACCTGACTGCCCTTAACCAACACAAAAACATCCTATGGCGTTCTGCATTAGCATCGAACAGCCCCCGTGATATGCAGCTGTTCAGGAAGTTAGAAACCATTATACACAGGCAGTTAGAAAAGCCAAGGCTAGCTTTTTCAAGCAGAAATTTGCTTCCTGCAACACTAACTCAAAAAAGTTCTGGGACACTGTAAAGTCCATGGAGAATAAGAACACCTCCTCCCAGCTGCCCACTGCACTGAAGATAGGAAACACTGTCACCACTGATAAATCCACCATAATTGAGAATTTCAATAAGCATTTTTCTACGGCTGGCCATGCTTTCCACCTGGCTACTCCTACCCCTGTCAACAGCACTGCACCCCCAACAGCAACTCGCCCAAGCCTTCCCCATTTCTCCTTCTCCCAAATCCATTCAGCTGATGTTCTGAAAGAGCTGCAAAATCTGGACCCCTACAAATCAGCCGGGCTAGACAATCTGGACCCTTTCTTTCTTAAATTATCTGCCGAAATTGTTGCCACCCCTATTACTAGCCTGTTCAACCTCTCTTTCGTGTCATCTGAGATTCCCAAAGATTGGAAAGCAGCTGCGGTCATCCCCCTCTTCAAAGGGGTGGGGACACTCTTGACCCAAACTGCTACAGACCTATATCTATCCTACCATGCCTTTCTAAGGTCTTCGAAAGCCAAGTCAACAAACAGATTACCGACCATTTCGAATCTCACCATACCTTCTCTGCTATGCAATCTGGTTTCAGAGCTGGTCATGGGTGCACCTCAGCCACGCTCAAGGTCCTAAACGATATCTTAACCGCCATCGATAAGAAACATTACTGTGCAGCCGTATTCATTGATCTGGCCAAGGCTTTCGACTCTGTCAATCACCACATCCTCATCGGCAGACTCGACAGCCTTGGTTTCTCAAATGATTGCCTCGCCTGGTTCACCAACTACTTCTCTGATAGAGTTCAGTGTGTCAAATCGGAGGGTCTGTTGTCCGGACCTCTGGCAGTCTCTATGGGGGTGCCACAGGGTTCAATTCTTGGACCGACTCTCTTCTCTGTATACATCAATGAGGTCGCTCTTGCTGCTGGTGAGTCTCTGATCCACCTCTACGCAGGCGACACCATTCTGTATACTTTCGGCCCTTCTTTGGACACTGTGTTAACAACCCTCCAGGCAAGCTTCAATGCCATACAACTCTCCTTCCGTGGCCTCCAATTGCTCTTAAATACAAGTAAAACTAAATGCCCACTGGCTCCATGTCATCTACAAGACCCTGCTAGGTAAAGTCCCCCCTTATCTCAGCTCGCTGGTCACCATTGCATCTCCCACCTGTAGCACACACTCCAGCAGGTATATCTCTCTAGTCACCCCCAAAACCAATTCTTTCTTTGGCCGCCTCTCTTTCCAGTTCTCTGCTGCCAATGACTGGAACGAACTACCAAAATCTCTGAAAATGGAAACACTTATCTCCCTCACTAGCTTTAAGCACCAACTGTCAGAGCAGCTCACAGATTACTGCACCTGTACATAGCCCACCTATAATTTAGCCCAAACAACTACCTCTTTCCCAACTGTATTTAATGTATTTATTTATTTTGCTCCTTTGCACCCCATTATTTTTATTTCTACTTTGCACATTCTTCCATTGCAAAACTACCATTCCAGTGTTTTACTTGCTATATTGTATTTACCTTGCCACCATGGCCTTTTTTTGCCTTTACCTCCCTTCTCACCTCATTTGCTCACATTGTATATAGACTTGTTTATACTGTATTATTGACTGTATGTTTGTTTTACTCCATGTGTAACTCTGTGTCGTTGTATCTGTCAAACTGCTTTGCTTTATCTTGGCCAGGTCGCAATTGTAAATGAGAACTTGTTCTCAACTTGCCTACCTGGTTAAATAAAGGTAAAATAAATAAAAATTAAAACTCGTTTTTCAACCACTCCACACATTTCTTGTTAACAACCTATAGTTTTGGCAAGTCGGTTAGGACATCTACTTTGTGCATTACACAAGTAATTTTTACAACAATTGTTTACAGACAGATTATTTCACTTGTAATTCACCGTATCACAATTCCAGTGGGTCACAAGTTCACATACACTAAGTTGACTGTGCCTTTAAAAAGCTTCGAAAATTCCAGAAAATGATGTCATGGGTTTAGAAGCTTCTGATAGGCTAATTGACATAATTTGAGTCAATTAGAGTCAGGGGTACCTGTGGATGTATTTCGAGGCCTACCTTCAAACTCAGTGCCTCTTTGCTTGACATCATGTGAAAATCAAAAGAAATCAGACCAGACTTCAGGAAAAAAACTGCAGACCTCCACAACTCTGGTTAATCCTTGGGAGCAATTTCCAAACGCAGCCATCCTACAACTCAGGAAGGAGAAGCGTTCTGTCTCCTATAGATTAATGTACTATCGTGCGAAAAGTGCAAATCAATTCCAGAACAACAGCAAAGGACCTTGTGAAGATGCTGGAAGAAACCGGTACAAAAGTATCTATATCCACAGTAAAACCAGTCCTATATCGACAACCTGAAAGGCTGCTCAGCAAGGAAGAAGCCACTGCTCCAAAATCGCCATAAAAAAGCCAGACTACGGTTTGCAACTGCACATGGGGACAAAGATTGTACTTTTTGGAGAAATGTCCTCTGGTCTGATGAAACAAAAATAGAACTGTTTGGCCATAATGTTATTGTTATGTTTGGAGGAAAAAGGGGGAGGCTCGCAAGCCGAAGAAAAGAATCCCAACCGTGAAGCACGGGGGTGGCAGCATCATGTTGTGGGGGTGCTTTGCTGCATCATGAGGTAGGGAAATTATGTGGATGTCTTTGAAGCAACATCTCAAGACATCAGTCAGGAAGTTAAAGCTTGGGCACAAATGGGTCTTCCAAATGGACAATGACCCCAAGCATACTTCCAAAGTTGTGGCAAAATGGCTTAAGGACAACAAAGTCAGGGTATTGGAGTGGCCATCACAAAGCCCTGACCTTAATCCTATAGAAAATTTGTGGGCAGAACTGAAAAAGCGTGTGCGAGCAAGGAGGCCTACAAACCTGACTCAGTTACACCATCTCTGTCAGGAGAAATTCACTCAACTTATTATGGGAAGCTTGTGGAAGGCTACCCTAAACATTTGACCCATGTTAAACAATTTAAAGCCAATGCTACCAAATACTAATTGAGTGTATGTAAACTTCTGACCCACTGTGATGAAAGAAGTAAAAGCTGAAATAAATAATTATCTCTGACTTTAGACAGGGAATTTTTACTAGGAATAAATGTCAGGAATTGTGAAAAACTGAGTTTTTAAATGTATTTGGCTAAGGTGTATGTAAACGTCCGACTTCAACTGCAACTGTCACACCCTGATCTGTTTCACCTGTCTTGTGCTGGTCTCCAACCCCCACCAGGTGTCTCCCATTTGTTACCGTTATTCCCTGTGTATTTGGTCCTGAGATCCTCAAAAGGTTCTAGGATGCAACATCGAGTGGTTGCATCACTGCCTGGTACGGCAATTGCTCGGCCTTTGACTGATACCGGTTTCTTCTGTCTGTTGCCAGTTCATCTCGTCTTGTCAACCAGCGTGTTGTTCCGTGCTCTTCCGTGCTCCTGGTTTTCCTAGTCTCTATTTTTCTAGTCCTCCCGGTTCTGACCCTTTGCCTGCCCTGACACTGTACCCGCCTGGCTGATCTCCAAACTACTTGCTGCCCTCTCCTTTCTTGACTCTGACCTGGTTTATGAACTTCTGCCTGTCCTCGACCTGCCTCTTGCCTGCCCCTTGTTTTTCAATAAATACCAGAGACCCAAACCATCTGGGTCTGCCCTGTGTTGTTATAATAACAAAATGTGAATGTTAATGTTCATAATGTGGAAAAAAGTCAAGGGATCTGAATACTTTCCGAATGTATTGTAGCTTGTTTCAGGTCACAGGTACAGGAATGGTTAAAAAAATCACAACATTCAAAATTAACCTTACAAATAGTGTTGGGGGATTTGGAAAGCCATAGTCAGTTAATAAATATAACAATACTCATAGGAAAGGTTTATCTTCAGCTTACAATCTGTGGATACTATACGATTAGAAAGGTTAAAAATGTATAACATTATGGCACATGGAAACCAAGGGTGGTCGAAGATTGAGTGGCTGAGGGGTGGGATTAAGGAGTTTATGTTCGGTAATGTATAATTCTTATGTGATTGCTCTATTTAAAAGTACCACGCATGTAAAATGTATATATCTAACAGAAAATCTGTGAAAAAACATGTGTCCTCCAAAGATTGGGAGGGGTGGTGGATGGGTTAATAATTTTAAAAAACGATAGATTTTTAAGTCATTCCATGTTTGCTTCATGCATTATCTCATCCTGTAAAATAATGTTGCTCATGTTCTTCTCTGTTGACTTTCTGAAAGATGATTAATCTCTTTTGGTTTCGTTGGTCATACTTGCTGTATGTGGTCTTGACCTTTTTGGGCGAGACTATGATCTATTCATGTTTAGGGTACTTCATGTTCATGCATTGCCAAAATTAGGGGGCAGGGAGGAAACTTGCCAGACGTGAACATGGGTAGTACAGTAGTAGCTAGCTAGCTAGAATGCATTATTGATTCACATCATTTCCCTACTAAACAGAGGAAAGTAATCACTTCTTCAGTGGGGTAAGGAAATGTGCAGCCTTTAATTAGTTAACTTGTTCATTTATAACGAAAACATACGATTTTGAGTTGATAGCAAGCAAGCAAAAGTTATTATCTTGCTGGATTTCCATGGGCTGAACAATGCAAGCTAATGTTAGATGCTTCTTGCTAACCACAAGATCATTACATTTAACAGGTTGCAGTTGTCTAATACAGGGTTTCACAAACTCTGTCCTTGGGCCCTGCCTGGGTGCACGTTTTGGTTGTTGCCCTAGGACTACACAGCTGATTCAAATAACCAACTCACCATCAAGCTTTGATTACTTGAATCCGGTGTATAGTGCTAGAACAAAAAACCTAAACATGCACCCAAGGGGGTATCCCAGGACCGAGTTTGGGAATCCCGGGCCTAATATTTCAGTGGTTTTAGTGTAGAATCTTTGTTAATGTTTTGAAAATGTGTGTGATTTATGCACCCTATTCATGTTAGAGGCAAACTATGTCCAAACGGTTTGTGCTGGTTTGTATGTGCGTTTTGTTTATCACATTTGTCGTTCAATTCGAAACGGGGATATCCAACCAGAGTAGGGTGCCGCCTTGAAGTCTGAGGGCACAGCCCTTTCACTGTGGTTGCTTTGTGCCGAAACATCAAAGCAGCTGTTCCAGACTATCAAGTCAAGGACGTAGAGAGGCTGATGTTAGCAAGATGATGCAGCCACCACTATGCTTGAAAATGTGGAGAGTGGTACTCAGTAATCTGTAAAAATGTAATTTCTTTACATTTACATTTAAGTCATTCAGCAGATGTTCTTATTGCTCCTGTGAGTAGCTCTGGATTGGGTTAAGTGCCTTGCTCAAGGACACGTCGACAGATTTTTCACCTAGTCAGCTCGGGGATTTGAACCAGGTACCTTTTGGTTGCTGGCCCAACACTATTAATTAACCGCTAGGCTACCTGCCTATTTTTATTTATTCTATTTTAGTGCCTTGTTGCAAAGAGGATGCATGTTTAGGACTATTTTCATTCTATACAGGTTCCTTCTTTTCACTCTGTCAATTAGGTTAGTATTGTGGAGTAACTACAATGTTATTGATCCATCCTCAGTTTTATACTTTCACAGCCATTTAACTCTTTCCTCTCTGGAAACTTGAGTTAAGAAGGACACCTGAATCTTTGTAGTGACTGGCTATACTGATACACCATCTGTATAATTAATAACTTCACCGTGCTCAAAAGTATATTCAATGTCTGCTTTTTTTTTTTTTTACCCATCTACCAATAGGTGCCCTTCTTTGCGAGGCATTGAAAAGCCTCCCTGGTCTTTGTGGTTAAATCTGTGCTTGAAATGTACTCCTCGAGTTACGGACCTTACAGATACTTGTATGTGTGGGGTACAGACATGAGGTAGTCATTCGAAAATCATGTTAACTACTATTATTCTCTCTCAGGTACAGTATGAGAGATACAGTAGCTTAGGGAGAGCACAGGACAAAGTAACTGCAAGAAAGAGCTGAGCTATTCACAGCTACAGATGCAGTAGCACAACCACATTAGGGTGGAATATTTTCCCGGTATTTTACAAAGATTCCATCCCAAGAATAAATTCCTTTTCTCCCGAGTAACCCGGTATTTCCCGCCAAAAAAACGGAAGTCTCATTCAAAAGCATTATAAAGCATAGAAATAGGCCTGCGTCTTGATTTAAAAAGAGCTTTGATCGAAAATTCAAGCCTGATGCTACCGGAGCCTGATGAGCCATACATTACATACATTTTATGAGACCTACATTAAAAGACATTTAATGAGCCCAAGCCCAAAAGTTTATGAGATCATCCAATAGGATAGGCTATATGACACAGGCTACTGCACATTAAGCATGACAAAAAAACATAAAAGCCCACAGATATGGTCTCTTGGATAAATAAATGAAACTAGCTCCAGTAGGCTAATCTTTCTGATTTATTTTCATTACTGTATTATATGAACTGGAAATAGGCACATTGTTCAAAACACATTAAAGCAGGGAGAAAACTTAAGAATCTGGTGCAGCACATGCGGCATACAAAGTTAAAAGCATAGGCTAGCTAATTATTTGAATTTTGAAATATAATAGGGCCTAGTTGCATAATTAGTAGGCCGATGCATATATGCAGTTCATAATAGTGTCTCTAATGTTATTAGCCTCCTCTTTCTCTATTGTTGCTCAATTATTTCCTCGCTTTCAACAGTTGAATGAAATAAGCTTTTTGTCGTCATCGTTGATGCAGAAGGCTTTCACTTCTCTTCACAAATATTGAATGGTTATGGGTCTGAAGAAATAACTGCTATAGCCTACCGCCATCGCGCGCTCACTCTTCTTTCAAACTACCCGTGAGTTCTATTGGCTGTTGTATTTAACAGTTCAGCAACAAAAAAAAAAACAGCTTGTGTCCCTCTTTGAAAAGTCTATTGGTATAAGAAATGCTCCAAAAAATTATGTCCAGCAAACTATTCTCGTCCAAGAGACAGCGGCTATGAAGTAGAAGCTTATTATGCATAACCCATTATTCATTCAGCTAAATATAAGGCCAATACTGCATTGAATTACCTGAAAGAGGTAGGCTAGGACATCTATATATAGGGTTATATATCAATCTAGAACAGGGTTATCTAGTTTGGATGCAATTTGAATGGAGTTGATGGAGAGATAAGAGCACACGCGTGCAATGATTTAAAGTAACGGTATTTGAGTGAAAGGCTGTTTTAAAACTCTACAGTTGCCATAAAAAATTGTTATATTTTTGTTTCATTAGACCAACGGACATTTCTCCAAAAAGTACGATCTTTGTCCCCATGTGCAGTTGCAAACCGGAGTCTGGCTTTTTTATGGCGATTATGGAGCAGTGGCTTCTTCCTTGCTGAGCGGCCTTTCAGGTTATGTCAATATAGGGCTCGTTTTACTGTGGATTTAGATACTTTTGTACCCGTTTCCTCTAGCATCTTCACAAGGTCCTTTGCTGTTGTTCTGGGATTGATTTGCACTTTTCGCACGAAAGTACGTTCATCTCTAAGAGACAGAACGCGTCTCCTTCCTGAGAGGTATGACAGCTGCGTGGTCCCATGGTGTTTATACTTGCATACTATTGTTTGTACAGATGAACGTGGTACCTTCACGCGTTTGGAAATTGCTCCCAAGGATGAACCAGACTTGTGGAGGTCTATCAGAAGCTTCTAAAGCCATGACACCATTTTCTGGAATTGTCCAAGCTGTTTAAAGACACTGTCAACTTAGTGTATGTAAACTTCTGACCCGCTGGAAATGTGATACAGTGAATTATAAGTGAAATAATCTGTCTGTAAACAATTGTTGGAAAAATGACTTGTGTCACGCACGAAGTAGATGCCAAAGCTATAGTTCGTTAACAACAAAATTGTGGATTGGTTGAAAAACGCGTTTTAATGACTCCGACCTAAGTGTATGTAAACTTCCGACTTCAACTGGATATACAAATACAAAGTGGATCCATTTCAGACACAAGATAGCTTAACTCAACCAGAGCAGCAGTAGAATATGATTGGTGCCACTGAAGGGTGAAATAAGGATGATGTAGTGTGATTGTTTCCCTAAGAGAGGAGGAGAGGACCACAGATAGCACTACTAAACAAACACATCAGGGTAAATGACATGTCTGAGAAGAGAACAGGGTTTGAGATGATGAGAGAGACGAAGTGGAGGAAGAAATATGGAGCCAGCCAGGCGACTGATACCCGGATGTGCATCCCAAATGACACCTTATTCACTATATAGGACACTACTTTTGACCAGGGTCCATAGGGGTCTGGTCAAAAGTAGTGCACTACGTAGGGAAATGGTTGCCATTCGGGATGTAGCCCCTAGAGTGGCTCTTATTGCCACACTGTGAACATGTTCCACTTTCTTCCCACCACTTAATATTGACAGGGAAAGTAATAACAGTCTCTGTGGTATGGAAATGACGAGTTCAGAAATGTCCTTAGAGAAGAGAGGCTGTATCAACATAGCCATAGTTATTAGCTAGGTGTTCAAATCTGTGAATTCATGACACAATGTCTGTCTGGGTAGACCCATATCGTTCAGACTTCTATCTACTTCCTTCGCAGTCGGAGCAGTAAAAACATACCATTAGGCCTATATCACCATGGCAGAGAGTCAGGCAGGAGCCAAAGGCAGTATGATCATCTCGATAAATGATAGGTCTATCTCTGAGCCCAGCGGTAGACAGCAGCAGTCACTGTGAAAGCTGGAACGACCGAAAGCGAATCCAGATCAATGATAGCTCATGTCAATACCGATAATCCCTGTCTAAGGCACTAAGGGCTCTTTTTTTGAACAAACCTAACGCAATGATAAATCTAGGCAGTAGCTCTATATGTTCAGGGGTGTGTCTGAAATATGTTTAGCTATTTTCACTGTTACTTATCAGTGCACTTGCTGGCATCGGCGCGAAAGGGATGGGTTTTGATTACTAAACAAGTTGTGGGTGTGTGGAGACTTGCCCTAACCAACTGCGCTCCTGCTACAATCAGCTTTTGGATGGTCTTAAATATCCATACCAGCGCTGCCTGCAATTAGCATTTTGGATCACGCTTAAAATATGTCCAACCACTCCCATCTAAGCGTAAGCGTGCTGATAGACAGATAAATTGCCGAACCTGACATTAGGGCTGGAAAATGCCCGTGCGCCGGCTTTTACATGATGAAATTGCAATCTAATGTGCATTTGACACTAGCCCCGCCATTAGCGCCAGACAAAAATAGAGCTCTAAGAGTCACACTGCACAACGGGCCTATTTCCCCTGAACCAACCAGGCAGTGAGACATCCACATCCATCTCCACCTCCAGCCCCAATCTGATGTGATAATATCAAGTTCATGAAGCCAGTCGAGGCAGAGTCAGTGGTCAATAATTATTAAGGAAGAAGGTAACCAATAGATCCCTGCTGTGTACAGTAGTCAGTAATATAAAGCACGCGGCTGGTCTAAACCTGGCCCGTACTCTCCTCTTCTAAACACATAGGAGGGACCATAGAGAACCTATTAAATTACTATTTTTATTTTTATGTATTCTAATTCCTAATTCTATGGGAGTAACTGAGGGACGTAATGGGATCTCAAAGAACAGGGGCAGTCGATAGGGCTTTGGGTAACTGTCCTCAGTGACCTGTCGAGCTGACCTGATCTGTAGTTGGGACAGGACGGGAGGCCAGCAAGAACTAAGAATACTATGTATCTCATACAACTAATTCAAAGAGTAGCCTTACTAGCCTATAGACACACATGTAGTTTGCAGTCATATGTCGTATAAATAAATATATTTCACAAACACTCTAGAGGAAATGTTCAAAGGCATGTGGGGGAGGAGACAAGTGAACAGAGGGAGAGAGAGACAGGAAAAAAACAGAAATGGAGAGAGAGAGAGAGAGAGATGTATGGGCCACAGGCTGACTGGATCCTTTTACTGATTGATGTTTGACATTACCCTCAGTACTCTCAGTGTGTGGAGCTGTGGGACAGGCGAAACCCTACCGGATAAATCACAACCCCCAAAATGCGCTAATTTTATAAGGAACATAATAGCTCACTCTCTTAATTAAGCTCCATTCATTTAAAGTGGTGGGGAACCGTGTGTGCGTGCGTGTGTGTGTGTGTGTGTGTGTGTGTGTGTGTGTGTTTGTGTGCGCGCGTGCGCGTGTATTCTGGAAATAGTTATGGGAAAGCAGTCTCCCTCATTTGACCACTGGTTGGTTTCTGATTCATTCCTCTGTCTGTCTGTCTGTCTCTCTCTCTCTCTCTCTCTCTCTGGTTTGGGTTACAGACTAAGATTGGGCGATATCAACCTTTGTCCTATCGTGATTATGTACCCATAAAACAATGTGATATTCGGAAAAAAAATGTAAACAAATCTTCGCAAATGACACTTGGGCTATACGGTGAAATCGATTGCAACTGGATGAATTATGACGAAAGATAATAATGTGGAAGCCTGGGCAGAGGCTAAGCGCTATATTATTTGTGTGGTCGATCAGCCACGACTCTGTGAAACATAAGATATTACAGTTTTAAATGTCCCGTTGGTAGGATAGTCTCGAACGTAGCTCATCCAGTTTATTCTCCAGTGATTGTATTGGCTAATAGAATGGATGATAGAGGCGGGTTACCCACTCGCCAAGAATTCTCACAAGGCACCCTGATCTCCGCCCCCTGTATTTCATTATTTTCTTCAGTGAATGACAGGGATTTGGACCTTGTCTGGGAGCAACATTATATCCTTCGCGTCCGACTCATTAAATAAAAAATCTTTGTCCAGTTTGAGTTGAGTAATCGCTGTTCTGATATCCAGAAGCTCTTTTCGGTCATAAGATGGTAGCTCAACATTATGTACAAAATATTTTTTTAAACACACAAAATAGCACAATTGGTTAGGAGCCTGTAAAACGACAGCCATCCCCTCCAGTGCCATTCTACATCTACATTAAGTTGAAACTGTAACTATAGGCCACTCACAAACATTCAATGTAGTCTTCGTAAGCAAGTCCAGTGTATATTTGGCCTTGTGTTTTAGGTTATTGTCCTGCTGAAGGGTACATTTCTCTTCCAGTGTCTGTTGGAAAGCATTCCGTTTCTTTTTATCTTAAAAAACTCCTTAGTCCTTGCCGATGACAAGCATACCCGTAACATTTTGCAGCAACCACCATGCTTGAAAATACAAAGAGTGGTACTCAGTGATGTGTTGGGAGTTGCCCCAAAAATAACGTTTTGTATTAACACATTTTTGCAGTTTTACTTTAGTGCCTTATGGCAAACAGGATGCATGTTTTGGAATATTTTTATTATGTACAGGCTTCCTTTGATTTCACTGTCATTTAGGTAAGTATTGTGGAATAACTACAATGTTGTTGATCCATCCTCAGTTTTCACCTATTACATCCATTGAACTCCCCGACTGTTTTAAAGTCAACATTGGCTTCATGGTGAAATCCCTGAGCGGTTTCCTTCCTCTCTGGCAACTGGGTTAGGAAGGTTGCCTGTATCTTTATAGTGATTGGGCATATTGATACACCATCCAAAGTGCAATTAATAACTTCGCCATGCTCAAATGGATATTCATTGTCTGCTTTTTAAATATTTACTAATCTACCAATAGGTGCCCTTCTTTGCGAGGTATTGGAAAACCTCCCTGGTCTTTGTGGTTGAATCTATGTTTGAAATTCCCCGCTCGACTGAGGAATCTTACAGATGTATGTATGTGTGGGGTACAGAGATGGGGTAGTCAGTCAAAAATCATGTTAAACACTATTATTGCACACAGAGTGAGTCCATGCAACTTATTATTTTTCTTTTTTATTTCACCTTTATTTAACCAGGTAGGCTAGTTGAGAACAAGTTCTCATTTACAACTGCGACCTGGCCAAGATAAAGCATAGCAGTGTGAACAGACAACACAGAGTTACACATGGAGTAAACAATTAACAAGTCAATAACACAGTAGAAAAAAAAGAAAGAAAAAAAAGAGTCATATATATACATACAGAGCAGAAAAGTAAATAAATAAAAACAGTATGGGGATGAGGTAGGTAAATTGGGTGGGCTATTTACCAATGGACTATGTACAGCTGCAGCGATCGGTTAGCTGCTCAGATAGCAGATGTTTAAAGTTGGTGAGGGAGATACGTCTCCAACTTCAGCGATTTTTGCAATTCGTTCCAGTCACAGGCAGCAGAGAACTGGAAGGAAAGGCGGCCAAATGAGGTGTTGGCTTTAGGGATGATCAGTGAGATACACCTGCTGGAGCGCGTGCTACGGGTGGGTGTTGCCATCGTGACCAGTGAACTGAGATAAGGCGCCGCTTTACCTAGCATGGACTTGTAGATGACCTGGAGCCAGTGGGTCTGGCGCCGAATATGTAGCGAGAGCCAGCCGAATAGAGCATACAGGTCGCAGTGGTGGGTGGTATAAGGTGCTTTAGTAACAAAACGGATGGCACTGTGATAAACTGCATCCAGTTTGCTGAGAAGAGTATTGGGAGCTATTTTGAAGATGACATCGCCGAAGTCGAAGATCGGTAGGATAGTCAGTTTTACTAGGTTAAGTTTAGGGTGAGTGAAGGAGGCTTTGTTGCGGAATAGAAAGTCGACTCTAGATTTGATTTTAGATTGGAGATGTTTGATATGAGTCTGGAAGGAGAGTTTACAGTCTAGCCAGACACCTAGGTACTTATAGATGTCCACATATTCTAGGTAGGAACCATCCAGGGTGGTGATGGTGGTGAACGGTTGAAAAGCATGCATTTGGTTTTACTAGCGTTTAAGAGCAGTTGGAGGCCACGGAATGAGTGTTGTATGGCAGTTATGTGACTTGTTAAGCACAATTCTACTCCTAAACCTATTTAGGCTTGCCATAACAAAGGGATGGAATACTTATTGCCTCAAGGAATTTCAGCTTTTCATTTTTAATTCATTTCTAAACATTTCTAAAAACATAATTCCACTTTGACACTTGGGGTATTTTGTGTAAAACCAGTGACTTTCTGAAGGCACAGTAGATGACAGAGAGAGAGAGACGTAGAAGACCCATTAACTAGAGACGGACACATTGAGTGGATAAAGGAAGCTCCGCTTGCTAGACTTCATCAATCCCTGCATGCAATCTATCACCCTAAATCAACAACAACTCAGGGCTCTGGGTGCCTGTTATCAACCAAAGACAGGGGAGGAGAAGAGGGGTAGAGGGGTGTGTTTGTGTGTGTGGCCCATAAATAAAGCCACTAACTGCTCACGACTACGCGACCGAGCCCAGTATGAATTAAAGAGCCTGATTTGTGTGCCAATCTAAAGCAACTTGTGGAAAATCAATGACTGTCAATTCTGAGGAGGGAGGGGTGGTGGAAGACAGATGGGAGAAGGATGTGTTTGCCTTTTGTGCCCGTGACTGTGTTCAAGATTAAACTCTGCTGAATGAGAGACAGAGAGAGAGGAGAGAGAAGCAGAGCTCCCCAGTTCCTTCCGAAGGGTATACGACAGAGCAAGATCAACAACTTAGCCAGTTAACTACATATTATGAAATAACATTTTTTATAAAGATAAGCTTGAAATTTGAATGGTCTGATTGACCCAACTAACCAAAAACAAAGTTTAGCTTTCCTAATGAACCACAAAATGAGTAGTTATTTGTATTTGTTTATCAAAGCTAGCTGGCTAACTCATTGATCCTACTTTGTAGTATACCCCTCAGCTAGAATCCCAAACAAATTATTTACAACAGAGGTACACAGGCAACACACCCTCCCCGCCCCCCTCCCGTCCCCAAATATCACATCAAGGCAAGCCACATCAAGCCACTGCAATTTCAAACACAAAGACATTTCTAACATCAAAAAGTTGACAGAAAAAGTATAAGCAAAATGAAAGCACAAAAACACTGGCAGCGACAGCTTTTGGGGGCATAAAGAAACACAATAATGAAAATATGAAAGCAACAAACAGCGAGCTGTTGGTTTGTTTGGGGCTCTGAGGTCTGTGTTAACTTTATACTTTATGAAAGGCTTTCTGACCAGAGCCTGAATAGTTGGTCTTGTTCCAGTAAACATATAGATCATAGAGGAAGAGCCTTCAGTAGTACCGATGTGGAGGGAGGGAAGAATCTGTTCAACACGATCAACAGGTTTGAATAATACATTTGTGTTTGTGCTTTTGCTTAAAACACACCAGCTCCGGGGTCCTCCTGAGTGGCGCACCGGTCTAAGGCACTACACTAGGCTTCACTGAGTGCTTGCGGCGTCACTACAGACCCGGGTTCGATCCCAAGCTGTGTCAGGCGCCTGAAGATTGACTTTGGTCGCCAGTTGAACGGTGTTTCCTCCGGCACATTGGTGCAGCTGGCTTCCGGGCTAAGCGGGCAGGTGTTAAGTAGCGCGGTTTGGCGGGTCATGTTTCGAGGGACACGTGACTCGAGCTTTGCTTCTCCTGAGCCCATTCGGGAGTTGCAGCGATGAGACAAGATCGCAATTGGATATTACAAAATATATATACAGCTCTGGGAAAAATTAAGAGACCGCTGCAACATTATCAATTTCTCTGGTTTTATTATTTATAGGTATGTGTTTGGGTAAAATTAAACATTTGTTCTATTCTATAAACTACTGACAACATTTCTCCCAAATTCCAAATAAAAATATTGTCATATAGAGCATTTCTTTGCAGCAAATGACAACTGGTCTGTAGGCCTCTCCAGGTCTCGCAACCACTGTGAAATTTGGTGGATGATCGGTGAGGGTCTTGGGGGTGTTTCAGCAAGGCTGGAATCAGGCAGATTTGTCTTTGAAGAACGCATGAATCAAGCCACGTACAAGGTTGTCCTGGAAGAAAACTTGCTTCCTTCTGCTCTGACAATGTTCCCCAACTCTGAGGATTGTTTTTTTTCCCCAGCAGGACAATGCTCCACGCCACACTGCCAGGTCAATCAAGGTGTGGATGGAGGACCACCAGATCAAGACCCCGTCATGGCCAACCCAATCTCCAGACCTGAACCCCATTGAAAACCTCTGGAATGTGATCAAGAGGAAGATGGATGGTCACCAGCCATCAAACAAATTCGAGCTGCTTGAATTGTTGCTGCCAGGAGTGGCATAAAGTCCCCCAACATCAATGTGAAAGACTGGTGGAGAGCAGGCCAAGACGCATGAAAGCTGTGATTGAAAATCAGGGTTATTCCACAAAATATTGATTTCTGAACTCTTCCTAAGTTAAAACATTAGTGTTGTGTGGTTTAAAAATGAATATGAACTTATTTTCTTTGCATTATTCAAGGTCTGACAACACTGCATCTGGTTTGTTATTTTGACCAGCTGTCATTTGCTGCAAAGAAATGCTCTAAATGACAATATTTTCATTTGGAATTTGAGAGAAATGTTGTCAGTAGTTTATAGAATAAAACTAAAATATTAATTTTACCCAAACACACACCTATAAACACACCTAGTAAAACCACCTAGTAAAACCACACACCTAGTAAAACCAGAGAAACTGATAATTTTGCAGCGGACTCTTAATTTCTTTCATAGCTATATGCATATATACAGTGTATATACAGTACACTACTAGTCAAAGGTTTGGACACCTACTCATTCAAGGGTTTTTATTTATTTTTACTATTTTCTACATTGTAGAATAATAGTAAAGACATCAAAACTATGAAATAACACATATGGAATCATGTAGTAACCAAAGAAAGTGTTAAACAAATCAAAATATATTTTAGATTTTAGATTCTTCAAAGTAACCACCCTTTGTCTTGAACTTTGCACACTCTCAACCAGCTTTGAAAGTTTATTCAAGTGCAGTAGCAAAAACCATCTAGCGCTATGATGAAACTCGAGTTACCAGCCTCAGAAATCGGCAATTAACTGCACCTCAGATTGCAGCCCAAATAAATGCTTCACAGAGTTCAAGTAACAGACTCAACATCAACTGTTCAGAGGAGACTGTGTGAATCAGGCCTTCATGGTAAATTTGCTGCAAAGAAACCACTACTAAAGGACACCAATAAGAAGAAGAGACTTTCTTGGGCCAAGAAACACGAGCAGTAAACATTAGACTGGTGGAAATCTGTCCTTTGGTCTGATGAGTCCAAAATTGAGGTTTTTGTTTCCAACCACGTGTCTTTGTGAGACACATAGTAGGTGAACGGATGATCTCCACATGTGTGGTTCCCACCGTGAAGCATGGAGAAGGAGATGTGATGATGTGGGAGTGCTTCGCTGGTGACACTGTCAGTGATTTATTTAGAATTCAAGGCACACTTAACCAGCATGGCTACCACAGCATTCTGCAGCGAAAAGCCATCCCATCTCGTTTGCGCTTAGAGGGACTATCAATTGTCTTTCAACAGAACAATGACCAAAAACACACCTCCAGGCTGTGTAAAGGCTATTTGACCAAGAAGGAGAGTGATGGAGTGCTGCATCAGATGACCTGGCCTCCACAATCACCCGACCTCAACCCAATTGAGATGGTTTGGGATGAGTTAGACCGCAGGGTGAAGGAAAAGCAGCCAACAAGTACTCAGCATATGTGGGAACTCCTTCAAGACTGTTGGAAAAGCATTCCTTATGAAGTTGGTTGAGAGAATGCCAATAGTGTGCAAAGCTGGCATCAAGGCAAAGGGTGGCTACTTTGAAGAATCTAAAATCTAAAATATATTTTGATTTGTTTAACACTTATATATATATATATATATATATATATATATATATATAAATAACATACCAGCTCCCAAATCAGTCAGTTAGCTACGAGCCAAACAAAGACAGGAAGCTGGTGAGAGGAAAATAGAAAAACAGGGAAAAGTGAATCCATTCAGAGAGACAACATACATACATAACACCTCCTGATAGTTGCCAAGGTGACGCGGGTGTCTTTTCTTTGTGCATGCTGTGTGCTGCGCTAGGTCTGTGGAGAGACAGATATGGTCTCAGCACTCCAAGGCAACGTAAAGGAATCCAGGAGTGGCATCTTCTTGACCCCACATCAACACTGCAGCCGGGCTGATTAGAGTGAGTTTGAGAGGCAGTCCAGCTCAGGCATAGCTGATGGATGATGTGGTTAAGCGGGGGAAGGATAAGGTCTGTGTGTGTGTGTGTGTGTGTGTTGTGACGGCCCTGAATTTGTCTGAACCATCTCAGTGCTTCTCTTGCCGATGGGGCGCTTCCCTTTCAATTCTATATTAAAAAGCCAGCATCAGATGAGCAAAGGGGTTTGTGACAGTGGTGCAAGTGAGGAAGTGTTCAACCCTCAGCATGGAAGCTTGTTGATACCCAGTTTGTTTTGTTGTATTTAAAAGTGTGTAATGTAGCCGTGTTGCAAGATCAACCAGTATCCTTGTTGCTCTCCACTGTACTCTGTGGCATTTCTCCACTGCAAATCTAGTTGGCAGATTGGATTGTCTGATTGACTACAACTTTTTTTACATACAGTATTTCATTTGTTTTAGTGTGGTATGTACTGTGTTGGTTTATGTGTTCAGTTGTAGGTGAAGACTACTGAGATTTCCACACACAATAAAGGTTATCTTATTATCAATCTGATTGTATGAATGAGCCCGGTTTTTCACATTCTGGAAGGACAGTTGCATGACTGAGGTCACTTGGGTTCCCTGCACTCTTTTACCAGGCTGGACATTTTTGTTATCCCGAGGTACGGGACATTTACCAGTGAACCAAGGTTGTTTTTATTTTTGTGACTTGATGTGATGTCTTGTGATAATACAACAAACACAAAAGAAAAGGGGTATTGAAGTTATTTCCGATGTTTTAAGGGTTTATGAAAAGTGTATTTCCATATTGACCTTTACACGAGTACTTTGAATTGGTGTAAACTTGACGGACCAGACAGGACTCAATCCCTCACAAACAAAAAGGCAAAATGTATATTTCCTCTGGTAGGCACAACCTACCTGGCACCCCTAACAGACAAAAACCTTAAGTCAAAAATGTTACTGTGTGTGTGTGTGTGTGTGTGTGTGTGTGTGTGTGTGTGTGTGTGTGTGTGTGTGTGTGTGTGTGTGTGTGTGTGTGTGTGTGTGTGTGTGTGTGTGTGTGTGTGTGTGTGTGTGTGTGTGTGTGAGAGAGAGAGAGAAAGAGAGATCAGGTCATCAGTTACTGAACTTTCTCTCTCCAGTGAATGGCATGTGGTCAGTTCAGTCAGCGCCATACATCAATAAGGCAAAGCCCCTTCCACTTCCATCAGCTCCCACACCAACAACCCATACATAGAGCCTAACCAGCCTATCCAAAGAATTGTAAGGGAAATGAACAGGAATCACCAAACTCACCAAAAGGTAGATGTATAAAGGTTAATAGAAACTCAATAGTGTAGTATTTCTGTTCTGAGAATATCACAATAACCCTTCATAAAAACACATTAATTTCCTCCCATTTGTAACTCAATGTCATTCTCCAATCACCTTGAAGGCTGAAAATAGACCAGACTCAATCCAGGTTCATTAATTTATTCCCTCCCAGCAGTAGCAGACAGACGGGGAGGGACAGGCCCTGAAGCCTGGGGCACGGGTACAGCTGTGCCAGCCATGTGTGCCCCCCTTGCCTGGCCATCAGTCTTCTGCTACAGCTTCTAGTTCCAGACCCCCTAGCCCCCACACTTGGCTAGACAGAAAGGACACATAGCCCTACGTACACATAGTGCACAGAGTTGCTCCAGCTCTACTCTTGTCCCATCTTGATTACTGTACGGTAATATTGTTAAGTGCAGCAAAGAAAGACATAGCAAAGCTGCAGCTGGCTCATAACAGAGCAGCATGCCTTGACTAACATCAACAACATGCATGCCAGTCTTTCCTGGTTGAGGGTTGACAAGATTTTAACTGCTTCTCTTTAAGTTTTTATGAGAAGTATTACTGTAATGACAATAATCAAATAACATTCAGCTCAGACATTCATACATAACCCACAAGACATGTCACCAGGGGTCTCTTCACAGCCCCCACATCCAAAACAAAACAGCAAACAATTTGATTAAAGAACATCTCATGGAATGGCGGGGACTGAGGGAACACACACACAAACACACGCACACACTGACACACATTATTTTTTTTAGCTGTTTTGTTTGTATATCTTTGTATTTCAAATTTGTGTGACTGTCCTTGTCTATCAGTGTTTTGTTATTTGTCATGTTTTGTGTTTTTTGTGGACTCCAGGAAGAATAGCTGCTGCAGGGGGCAAAAGCTAACAGGGATTCAAACAAACAAACAGTACACACACACACACACACTCTAACCATGGAACCAGATGGATGTGAATGCTGGAGCCCAGTGTACTGTCTGCAGGTGAGTCTAGCTGTGACTGTCTCCTACACTCTCAGTCATTACCCTCCAAGGGCACTTCTAGTGCGAAGGCACCACAGCAGGAAATGAGACATGCTGCCTTCCTCTCTGCCCATCGCTGAGCCCCCATTCTCATCCCTGGTACAGAGACACAGCCAGGCCCTCTGTTCTGTTCTACACCCTACCTCAAACACACAGAACACAGAGCAAAAGCAGAGGGCTAGCCTAGCAGATACGCTAAGAGGTTAACTGGATAGTGGAGACATCTGTGGTTTCATCTGACTTGAAATGTAATATGCAAAGTCACATTTTCATAGGCCTACATGTCCTAGAGTTCTCAAAGTCTAAGGACTTTAATGGATAACTAGCTAATCTGGAATCCAATTGCCCATCGCAGAGTTGTACAAACAAAGAGAGATCCACCCCTCATTAATGTCTGCTAAATCAAAGCCCTTCCATAGCATGCCCTTCTAGAGATGGCAATGGGAAGCCAGATGGTTCCTTGGAATTAATCCACTGTTTATGTGAGCTATGCTGAGGCCAAGCCTCCTAGTCCTAGATAGTTACTAAAGATGGAAAACTCTGATGCACACGGAACTCGTGCCCACACACACACACACACACCTCCACAGTCAACAGCACAGCTGCCTGCAGGTGGCCTTGTTTGGAGAGAAATCCAAGGGGTAAAACATCAAGACCCGGAGAAAGGGAGGGAGAGAACAAAAGAGAAAAGGGGGAGGATAGGTGAGAAAAGGCGGTAAAGAAGCAAAGCAAAAGACTGTTCTCACTAGCTAACCACTACGTTGTTCAATGGTCACAGTCAGAGGCGACAGGCCATTATGGAACAGCTGGGGGTGGTGGTTACGGAATGAATGGAATGACAGCCACTGTGTGTTAATATGGTTAGTGTTCAGGTAGTGGTGTGTTGGTGGAGGAAATAGAGAGAAAAAAAAGTGTTCTCATGGTGAGAAAGTAGAGTGCACAATGTCTGAGAGATGAATAGAATCCTACTGGAATTTACCACCATCACAGGTCCCCACAATACAGATCTATTTAATCTATTTCTAAGGGCTTGGGCTCCAAGGGATATCGTTTTACATGTAATCAATGAAATGCTACTAATATCAATCATTCATATTAGGAGAACTCCGAACTTCTATGAACAGAATCATGAAACCCAAAGAACGGCTTTGGCTGAAAATACCGTGGCACTGATCATTTCAGCTGTAGCTTATAGACCTTTTTTTTTTTAAACAAACAGCTTTTTGAAGAGGAACGAAAGTGAGCCTTGGAACCCCAAAGAACTTCCGCCGCATTCGTAAACAGCTGCTCTGTTGCGGCTGTAAACCGTTTAACACTTGCCTGCGTGGATGGTAACGCTAGCAGCAGGAGGCGGCGTAGTAGTAGTTGATTATCAAGTTAACCACCTATTTCTAGATATTTCTAGATAATGTCAGGATAGACAGACATCCAATGTTTTGCGTTAGCGTGATCTGCTGAAAACAACAAATGCGTCAGCTACCTAGATTTCCAGGTCGCAAAGAGAGAACTTTGACAAAAAAAGCACAAAAAAAAACACAATGCAACGAATGCATAGACCAAGGGAGTGGAGGTTTCTGTTCCAGCCCTGACATTCTGCTTTCTATTCAATCAACTATTCAATCGTTTTGGACTAAGATGGATGTCTAAACCCACGAACCATTTACCATCTTTGTATGATATTGTTGTCTCATCGCTACAACTCCCGTACGGGCTCGGGAGAGACGAAGGTTGAAAGTCATGCGTCCTCCGATACACAACCAACCAAGCCGCTGCTTCTTTAACACAGCGCACATCCAACCCGGAAGCCAGCCGCACCAATGCGCCTGAGGAAACACCGTGCACCTGGCCACCTTGGTTAGCGTACACTTCGCCCAGCCCACCACAGGAGTCGCTGGTGCGCGATGAGACAAGGACACCCCTACCGACCAAGCCCTCCCTAACCCGGGCGACGCTAGGCCAATTGTGCGTCGCCCCACGGACGGTCGCGGCCGGTTACGACAGAGCCTGGGCGCAAACCCAGGGACTCTGATGGCACAGCTGGCGCTGCAGTACAGCGCCCTTAACCACTGCGCCACCCGGGAGGCCCCTGGAGCATGTGATTTTTTAAAACATGAATGCATCTGTATTTTAAACACCATAAGCATCTCAGCTGTGGGAGGATCTCCTCCTGCAATGTTGAGCTGATTCTGCTACACTTACTGTCCTCCTCCAGTGGTTGGAACTCATACATGACTTTGCTACTTTGCAGCCAATGTAAAAAAATAAAAATAATTAAAAGACTCTTCACTGTGGTCACTCCTCTGGGTATTTGTCTCGTGTCCACTATCCGTTTTCTCTATTTGATTTCCTATAGAAATAGGAAAAGCTCTCACACATCTGAGATTGTGTGTGTGTGTGTGTGTGTGTGTGTGTGTGTGTGTGTGTGTGGGAGAATCATTTGCTAATAAGTTGAAAGAAAATACAAGGCTGATAATGGCAAGATCAGTGTGTGGGTTTGTCTTTTCCATTAGACAATTCATTTGGCTAACCATGTTGAAGGATACCAGACATGTTGAAGGATACCAGCCCTACCCTTGTAATGAAGGTAGCCCTTAAGGATGACATGCACAGGAGAGAAATTATTAGCAAATATCACTATCACAAAGTTGTGCAGAAAGGAATATATACATGTTTTATTTTGATTTCAAAATACATGTCGCTTGAAATAAAGTTACAATGCGTTTGCTTTATGTTATGTATAATCCTGGTGTAATTACTATCAGTTCCACGTTATCACCACAAGGTGTCAGCACTAGCATTTGTATTATAATCTAGCTTTACTTAATGCAAACAAACCAGTAGCTAGGTCTCATAACGTGAGGTCGATAATACATGCCTGACACAAGCTAGCGGTTTATTAAAACTACCGTTTCTTAACTGAAACTAAGAGGGCAATACACCTGGGTAAAAATATAGTTGCATTTTGAAGGAAGCAGAAGACGACCTAGGAGAGACATATTGGTGAGGGGGGAGAGAGGGGTTGATGTAAACATTGTGACTGTCAGACATTGGATTTGTATGCTAGCTACATTTAGTTGAGTTATATTGTTGGCTGTTGTGAGAGAAATTCATCTAGCTGGCTAACAAGGTAAGCAGATCTTTCTCTACCACGCTAGCTCTGAGGTTATGTGCCAAATGTAGCCAACACCACCAGAGCAAACGGATAGTAAACAAGAAATAAACATTATCTGAACATTTTGTTTAGAGAATCTGGTAGAAACAAGTCAATGTTTCTATAACTAATTTGTTCATTTTTGGGGGTTTGATAAATAAGTAAATGTTGTGCTAGCTAGCTGACTAGCTAGCTAGCTAGCTAGCTATTCTGCCCTACCAAGCAAAAAGGCAGTAGCTGCCCATTTGGTTGAAAATTAGTTAATGTCATTTTTGCTACATTAAATACATGCTTAATCATGTGGACAAGTATCCTGCCTCTTGTATTGTGTTTTGGAGAAAATGGGGGTCATGTTAAAAGTAACTGCATAAAGTTATTGTGAAACCAAGGTGAATAAAATATTTTTTTCTCAGTTCCACACTATGAGCAGTTACTGCCCTACCAAGCAAAAAGGAAGGATTATGGTGAGCTGAGGTGCCGGCTGTTTACTGGGGAACCTCTTGGTTGCGCATGCATATACAGTAGAATGTGTTATTGCTTTGACAGATGAACAGGTCTATACTAAGTATTGAAGGGATAGGAAAGGAGTAGTAAACCTATAATATTCATTACATTCTCTTAATGTCATCTAAAAAACAACATATCATCGTTTACAGTGGGAGTATGACGGAAGCCTAGCAAAACTATTCATCAGCTAGGCTACTTCAACAGCCCCTCCACCCTCCCCCTTTTCCTCATTTTAATATGTGCTGTCTTCAAAAGGCAGACTGGTAGGATTACTTTGCTGGAGGAGAAGGTGCACATTTCCACTGAAGCCTTAATCTCTGCTTGTGTAATTTACTTGTGGGAGAAAAATAAATAAACAATATAACAATAAAGAAACACAACACACATCAGCCAATTATTTCCTGAAAAAATGTGTTGCCTGGAGCCATGAATGATGTTATGCTTTGTTTTCCTCCCGTTGCTCCAAATGTCCACTGATCTCAAGCAGACGCTTTTAATTCTTCCTACCCATCTTAATTGCTATCTGGACGCAGCCAGTCAAGAATGCAAGCTGCCCCATTGGGGGGTGGAAGGGAAGTTAGAGACCAGATCAGTCTCTGAGACCCGGGTAATTAACTAAATATAGACAAACAGGAGAGTGGAAGTAAAACAGCTCAACTCTGTTCATTAATTTCCACAAGCCTGGATGGATGGAAGAAACCTTTAACTAATGGAATTAAACAGAATAACATGGATGTATGCAGTGGAAAATAAATATAATTTATTGGACCTCTTACCCTTTCTACTAAACTTGGTAATGCTTGACTGGTGGTAAGCAGAGAACCCAATTCTGTTGGTAAGAAAGCCCCTGGGTAAAAGTCATTGAGCAGTGGAGGATGAGGGGATGAGAGAGAGGGATATGCAGAAGCTACTGGTAATTACAGCGGTAGTTATGGCTGACCTGCCGCCCAGGAACTCGGCTCACAGAACACACTCACATTTCGTCCAATTAGAGTTTGAGTTCTGCCACCCTGAGAAATATTCAAAAGGTCACATCTCCGACAAACGAGGAGAGAAGATTCTGAAGTTATCAGGACAGAGGTGACAACTGGCAACACATATGGAATATAAATAAGAACTGGGATGATGACACACACAAGACCGTTGTCTTTGTCTCATGTTCAAACAAGGCCTTTTGTTCTCTGGTAACATTTCCTGGGGTCAACCTGAGTGTTGTTATTGTTTGCCTAGAGTTCAGAGGAATTTGTCTGGTTGTTTAGTCTCGTATCACACCTGTGTGGTGTGAGATGTTACAGACACTGTTGATTTTCACCAATGAGTAGGGCTGTTACGATGACCGTATTAGTGCCACCCTGGCAGTCACGAGTCATGACGGCAGTCAAATTCCAAGTAACCGTTTAGTCACGGTAAATAGGCTTCTCCAAGCTCTGAATCTGCTGATGGCCATTAGAAGCCTACCGAACTTGCTAACTGCCTGGTATTCAGCACTCTATTGTCCCTTTAACCAATAAAACACTTAATGAGAGCCTATGAGCTCATGTTGCGCAACATTTCTATAGGCTATGCAATTGCGTGAGAAAACAGAGTGATGGCCTTTATTAAAAAGAGGATGATCTGTAGACGTTACCTACTATTTATTTCTCAACTTTACTAAATGTTAAGCACATTGCTTCTCTTTATGACAAGAGTATAGCCTACCTGGCTGGCATGCAAATTAACCACGGGAAAAGCGTCCTCCATTCGCTATTTAAGTGCCTAGATTACATTTTAAAAACATTGTGCTGCTTGTTTCGGGACAGGTGCATAATAGTGGTCTATTCTAAATCAAAACAAATTTCACACATATATTTATTATGCAGTGCATTCTGAAGGTATTCAGACCCCTTGACTTTTTCCACATTTTGTTATGTTAGACTTATTCAAAAATGTATTAAATTATTTTTTTCCTTCATCAATCCACATACAATACCCCATAATGCAAAAATAGTTTTTTAGAAATGTTTGCTAATTTATACAAAATTAAAAACTGAAATATCACATTTACATAAGTATTCAGACCCTGTACCCTTTACTCAAGCTCCAGAGTGGTGCAGCATGTCTGAGTGCTAGAGGCATCCCTACAGATACCCTGGTTCGAATCCAGGCTGTATCACAACTGAACTTCATTGGAAGTCCCATAGGGTGGCGCAGAATTGGCCCAGCGTCGTCCGGGTTTGGCCGGTGTAGGCCCTCGATGTAAATAAGAATTTGTTCTTAACTGACTTGCCTAGTTAAAAATATATACACTACTGTTCAAACGTTTGGGGTCACTTAGAAATGTCCTTGTTTGTGAAAGAAAAGCTTTTTTTTGTCCATTAAAATAACATCAAATTGATCAGAAATACAGTGTAGACATTGTTAATGTTGTAAATTACTATTGTAGATGGAAACAGCAGATTTTTTATGGAAAATCTACATTGGAATATAGAGGCCCATTATCAGAAACCATCACTCCTGTGTTCAAATGGCACGTTGTGTTAGCTAAACCAAGTTTATCAATTTTAAAAAGGCTAATTGATCATTAGAAAACACTTTTGCAATTATGTTAGCAGAGCTGAAAACTGTCGTGCTGATTAAAGTAGCAAAAAACTGGCCAAGTTGAGTATCTGAAGCATCAGCATGTGTGGGTTCGATTACAGGCTCAAAAGGGCCAGAAACAAAGTGCTTTCTTCTGAAACTCGTCAGTCTATTCTTGTTCTGAGAAATGAAGTATATTCCATGCAGAAATTGCCAAGAAACTGAAGATCTCGTACAAGTTCATATTATGGCAAGAACAGCTCAAATAAGCAAAGAGAAACGAATGTCCATCATTACTTTAAGACATGAAGGTCAGTCAATACAGAATATTTCAAGAACTTTGAACATTTCTTCAAGTGCAGTCACAAAACCCATCAAGCACTATGATGAAACTGGCTCTCATGAGGACTGCCACAGGAAAGGAAGACCCAGAGTTACCTCTGCTGCAGAGGATAAGTTTATTAAGAGTTACCAGCTTCAGAAATTGCAGCCCAATTAAATGCTTCACAGAGTCCAAGTAACCGACATCTCAACATCAACTGTTCAGAGGATACTGTGTGAATCAGGCCTTCATGTTCGAATTGCAGCAAAGAAACCACTACTAAATGACACCAATAAGAAGAAGAGACTTTCTTGGGCCAAAAAACACGAGCAATTGACATTAGACAGGTGGAAATTTGAGGATGATCACCGCATGTGTAGTTCCCACATGAAGCATGGAGGAGGTGGTGTGATGGTGTGGGGGTGCTTTGCTAGTGACACTGTCGGTGGTTTACTTAGAATTCAAGGCACACTTAACCAGCATGGCTACCACAGCATTCTGCAGTGATACTCCATCCCATCAGGTTTGCGCTTAGTGGGACTATCATTGGTTTTTCAACAGGACAATGACCCAACACACCTCCAGGCTGTGTAAGGGCTATTTGACCAAGAAGGAGAGTGATGGAGTGCTGCATCAGATTACCTGGCCTCCACAATCACCAAACATCAACCCAATTGAGATGGTTTGGGATGAGTTGGACCGCAGAGTGAAGAAAAAGCAGCCAACCAGTGCTCAGCATATGTGGGAACTCCTTCAAGACTGTTGGAAAAGCATTCCAGGTGAAGCTGGTTGAGAGAATGCCAAGAGTGTAAAGCTGTTATCAACACAAAGGCTCGCTACTTCGAAATTATATAAAATATATTTTGATTTGTTTAACAATTTTTGGGTTAATACATGATTCAATGTGTTATTTCATAGTTTTGATGTCTTCACTATTAGAAAATAGTAAAAAAAAAAAACCCTTGAATGATATACACAGTACCAAACGTATGACTGGTACTGTGTATATATACAGTGGGGAGAACAAGTATTTGATAAACTGCCGATCTTGCAGGTTTTCCTACTTACAAAGCATGTCTGTAAAAGCAGAACTTAATATTTGGTACAGAAACCTTTCTTTGCAATTACAGAGATCATACATTTCCTGTAGTGACCAGGTTTGCACACACTGCAGCAGGGATTTTGGCCCACTCCTCCATACAGACCTTCTCCAGATCCTTCAGGTTTCGGGGCTGTCGCTGGGCATGGAGCCCCAGACCGAGGGTGATTGACCGTCATCTTGAACTTCTTCCATTTTCTAATAATTGCGCCAACAGTTTTTGCCTTCTCACCAAGCTGCTTGCCTATTGTCCTGTAGCCCATCCCAGCCTTGTGCAGGTCTACAATTTAACCCCGATGTCCTTACACAGCTCTCTGGTCTTGGCCATTGTGGAGAGGTTGGAGTCTGTTTGATTGAGTATGTGGACAGGTGTCTTTTATACAGGTAACAAGTTCAAACATGTGCAGTTAATACAGGTAATGAGTGGAGAACAGGAGGGCTTTTTAAAGAAAAACTAACAGGTCTGTGAGAGACGGAATTCTTACTGGTTGGTAGGTGATCAAATACTTATGTCATGCAATAAATTGCAAATGAATTACTTAATCATACAATGTGATTTTCTTTTTACCGATGATAAAAAATTACAGACCTCTACATGCTTTGTAAGTGGGAAAACCTGCAAAATCGGCAGTGTATCAAATACTTGTTCTCCCCACTGTATATGTTTTTAAATACATGTGGGATTGGAAATGCAGACAATTACATTGATGGAAGCTACAATCTATCTGCAATAATAAAGCTGATATACCCCCTAGAAAAAAAAACATGAATTGTGGCATGGGGCAGAAATAATGCAGTGCGACTTGAGTTTCGCCATCACCTAGAAGACTGTGTCCCCTTTTCTCAACAGATGGAGGGAGAGCGGAGGGATGGTGAGTCAGGTGAGTGGTGGCCTCACCGCTGCTCCCTCCCTCCCGTCAGACACAGGCCATCAGTCCAGAAAAAAATATATATACACAGTGCCTTTGGAAAGTATTCAGACCCCTTGACCTTTTCCACATTTTGGTAGGTTACAGCCTTATTCAAAAATGTATTACATCTTTTTTTTCCTCATCAATCTACACACAATACCCCATAAAGAAAAAACAGGATTTTAGAAATGTTTGCTAATTCATAAAAAATAAAAACTGAAATATCACATTTATGTAAGTATTCAGACTCTTTACTCAGTACTTCGTTGAAGAACCTTTGGCAGTGATTTCAGCTTCGAGTCTTCTTGGGTAGCAAAGGAGAAGACCAAATAGCAATAAGTATTACTGCTACTTAAGTAATACAATACAATCTGAAACAACTTTTACACAATGAGTGAAGTGAAACCATCCATCATATTAATTTTGGGTTCTGGAACACGATGCTCATGCTTTCATTGCACAATCAAACACAGATTATGAACTGGGTGGCTCGAGCCCCGAATGATGATTGGCTGAAAGCTGTGGAATATGAGACTGTATACCACAGGTATGACAGAACATTTATTTTTACTGTTCTATTTACGTTTGTAACCGATTTATAATATCAATAAGGCACCTCGGTGGTTTGTGGTATATGGCCAATATACCACACCCCCTTGGCCTTATTGCTTAATTAGATCTCTGTCCTTCTGTGGCTTGAAAGATTCCCTGTGGGGAGATAAATTATGCTGTGTTGTCATGCAAGGCAGGCCTCTCTCTGCTGTAAAGCCTATCATCTCTCTGTGCACCGCCTGCAGTAGGCAGCTTGATCTTCTACATAAGAGGATATGCTGCAGTAGCTACCTTGTGCTAGGACACTGCTGCACTGAAGGACACACTTCACACACCAAGACATGTGCTGCCAGCCCGCTCACCGACCCACTTCGTTTCACCGACCAACAGCGCTGGCTACCTTAGCATTCAAGGCAGGCCAAACTAAGACACAGGGATCCCAATAAACAGTACGCTGAACATCACTTTGGTCACGTATAAGCGCTAAAAGTAGCTCCCCCACCAGGTGACTGCAGGTACACGCTGTCCTCCTTTGGCTATGAATTATGAACATGACAACCAAGGAGAGACAAGGAGAGGGAGAGACAGAGAGAGAAAGAGATGTAGAGTTCTTTTCACTCCATTCACTTCTCTTTTCTTTGTGAGTGGGCACTGTAACCTTGGGAGGATAGCGTGAGTCATCACTGCACTTCAGCAGACCTTGGCCAGCAAGGCTGTTTAGTGCTAAGGTTGGAGAAGAAACGGCCTGGTTTCAACTGACAGACTGACAAACAGGGCCCTCTGGCCATAGTCCAAAAAACTACATTGGGACACTGGCGCACAGTCAGACAAGGACGCATAGTCACTACGACTCACAGAGAGGCATAGCAGCAGTAACAGACACATACGACACAGACAAACAGTCCAAAGCAGGGACACAGACCCTACAGACCCAGACAGATGAGAGAAGACACAGATGAGCCACAGACAGGTCTGATGTGTTGCGACGTTGTCTGCCATGTTCAGTTGTGTCACTCTATCTTGGCACTGGGAGACAGTTCTGTTTAGGCTCCTATTCACAGTAATTATTCATCATGATCTCATGTATATTTCATACATCATCATCAGTACAGTCAGCTCATTTTGGAAGAAGTTTTGATGAACTCCTCAATGAGGTCATTGAGTCCAAGTTAAATAAGTTGTCCTTTACGTAACTCAAGTTAATCTTGCTTGAATAGAGTAGCATTTAAACTTGTGTTGATTTATTATTTTTTTTAGATCAACTTCTCTACAGGTGTCATCTTAGAAATACAATATTTTCCTTGCTCGATTTCTGTGTGTGTGTGTAATGTGCGTGTGTTAATTCCAGCCCAGTCCCAGCTGTCAGTCATCCTCCAGTGTGTTCCAGCCGTGACAGGCTGAGGTTAATACCCTCTCTAATATTCATCCCCAGATCTTTGAAGTGATCCCATCCACCACGCCTCAGATAAAAGCATCAATTCACAACAAGCGGGAGAAAGAAAAACAGCCCTCTCATTTTAAGGCACTTAACCTTTCCTGTCTTGGCAAACCAAAGCGGACATGGGTTATTTAGATCAGCAAGTGAAAAGAAAATGGTAATTTCCAAGCGAGTAAAACGATGACAATAAGGGAGAAAGACTGTTTTGTTTTTTATGTTTGAATTATGATCTCCAATTTCAAAAGGCCCTGCTCATCTCCTGTGGCAGGCTGAGTGTGTTTTAATGATGAAGCTGGGGAGAGATATAAAAGAGCCACGGTGGAACAATAGCACTGACTAGTCCCTTTATTCATTTATTTATTTATTAGCGTTTATTCCCGTTCTAGCTAAGCCTTTAATTTTTACACAAATGCAAATAGTATGCAACTGTCACTATGTTAATACCTTGGCTTACACGCTCTCTCTCTCTCATCAATCTAGCATTATTCAGCTGATATTATACCTACATCATCTTAAACTCAAGAAATAGAACTGAGCTGGACTTGAAAACTGCTCGGCGTTGAGTCAACACAATGAGCGCATACTATGGACGTGTTTGACAAGCGTCTGGCGCTTTCAATTTTAATAATTCAATGAGTGGAAAGGTTTTGGTTTTCAAGGTCATTCACCTAGTAGTCTATAAGGGATGCTCTCAACTTTTACTTTACTACAACCTAAGTCTTACATGGCAACCTGGTCTCAGAGCATTTCGTATTATTCTTTACGTTAATCCGAGACACTCCATTTAGTTATGTTACGTTTTGTATGGTATGCAATAAAGCTAAATGTACAATATGTTACAAATTTTCAAACATACAACATGTTACGAATTTGTAAAATGTATGATTTGTTCTAGCTAGGTAGCTAGGTGACTAACGTTAGCTAGGCTAGGGGTTAAGTTTGAGTTAGCTAACCCTTCCCCTTTAACCTAACATGCTAAGTAGTTGTGAATTAGCAAAAAGATTAGTAAGTAGTTCAAAAAGTGCTAATTAGCTAAAATGCTAAAGTTGTCCGTGAAGAAACTCGCAACATTTGGGTTGCTAGACGTTTGCATTACTACGCCCACTAACCACCCTACTTTCATATTTGCCTTAAGTAACCATCTGTCTTATACAACCTTTAAAAAAACGTAGCATATCATACTAATTTGGGAGTTCCAGATGTACATTTACTATATTACGTCTAGTCTATGAGACCAGGCTGTACATGGTGACGAGTGCTGTAGCTTAGATGTTCTGATGGGTGCCAGAGAAAGAAGAACCCAATGAGAAATATCCTAGAAAATCAGTGTGTGTGTGTGTGTGTGTGTGTGTGTGTGTGTGTGAGAGAGAGTGTTATCCTCATCCTGTCCAGGTGCTCCTCTCTCAGGGGACACTTAAGACCACTAGAGTAGGCCACTCTCTGGCCATCTGGGACTCTGATAGGTTACCAGGTGATTTCCAGGAATTATAGGTGATTTCCAGGAATTATAGGCAACGTATTGTGTATTTTTCATGAAAACACACACACCAAGTGCACAGTCTAGGCCCAAAACACACATTAGCCCGGATGTAAACACCATCTGGCTATGCAGGGTTGTTTCCCTGCAGAGTGCAGACCAGACCAGGGACCAGACAGCAGTGCCCCCATCTCCCCTCATCAGAGCGCTGTACTGTATGAGAGAGTATTCAATTAAAAGAGTGCCTGACCAAACAAGACAGACCCACTAGGGAAGACGGTGACAGTGTCATACAAGGCACAACATGCCTGTTACACCAGCCAATACGGCAGGGAGCCCAATTTATACATGTGAAGTTATCAACAAACCATATTGCCCAATGGTGACTATGGCTCGAGGTTGACAGTTAATGATATTAATGGGCCATTCAGGCCTTAGGTGACATTGATCTCATAGCCCTTAGCTACAGTACAGGAGAATAGAGGGGTTAATGTGTTTCACCAATAGGCCTATGTACTGAAACTGAACAACTAATGTAATTCAAACCTCTCAGCACAAGACAGACAGACAGACAGACAGACAGACCCTGAGGCATGCCACACAGCTGTTAGGAAAAGGATAAATAAAAATGGTTGTTACTGGAAGCTGTCTAATACTGGAGGACTTAGTCTCGAAGAACCTTACTGTAGTTAGCTACTGTATTTATGCTAAAGGCAGAAACCGGAGGGGTGGTTGGAGTGGCAGGTAGCCTAGCAGTTAAAAGCATTGGGCCAGTAACAGAAAGGTCACTGGTTCAAATCCCCCGATCCAACTATGTGAAAAATCTGTTTATGTCCCCTTGAGCTTGCTCAGCTAAAACAGCTCCGCTGGTCATATTTTCCGTTTCCAAACGCTTCCACAATTTCCTGATGGCTGCATGACGCAATAGCTTTGGATACTTTCAAAAAGTCAAAAAAGGTTTGTCTTGATGTCATTCACACAAACCACAATGTACCATTTTACCAATCTGTCAAGACACCTTCTCACTGAAACGTGACAACACAATTAATTCATACTGACACGGTTGACAATCAAACCTTTGATAGGTATTTGCATCGGTAGTTAGTTACAAAACATTTGAATTGACAAAACCTTGAACTTTCCCTGTCCTCTTGACCCTGTAATGTACCAACTTTTTAAAGGCCACGCTGTGAGCGTGTAGAATAAATGCAATGAATGTGAGTGTCTCAACCAGCTATAATATATACAACTTTGTCCCACTGTATCTTACAGCATTGCCCAAAGCTGAGAACTCAGAGATTTGATAATACTGCCATCTAGTGGTGGGTTGAACAGCTGAAGACTGTATTTTATCGATCACATGAATGAACCTGCAGTGCCATGCACCGCCAGTAGGTATAGCCCTAGAGCAGCAACAGCTTGTTACAAACGTTTACAGTCAATGGAGGCAACACACACATCACAACACTGCTATCAACATTCCTATCATATTATGTAGGTCAGATGAGCTGTGAGTCGTGATACATTTCCTCGCACACACTCGTACACATGCACGAACGCCACATGCGAACACAGAGGTAGGGTGGCAGGTAGCCTAGCGGGTTAAGACCGTTAAGCCAGTAACCGAAAGGACGCTGGTCCGAATCCCCGAGCCGGCAAGGTGGAACGATATGCCGTTCTGCCCTTAAACAAGCCCATTTATCCCAAACAACAACTGCATCCAGGGCGCTGTTGATTGGTTGGTTGGGTTAAATGCGGAAGACACGTTGGTTGAATGCATTCAGCTGTGCAACTGACTAGGTAGCCCCTTTTTTTCCCCACACACACTCAATCACTCTCCAGTTCTGCTACAGGTCTCAGTTTGCAGACTATATGGGCAGACAGACAGTGTGTATAGCGCTCAGAGCAGACAGCTGTCCTCACTAGTGAATATAGACAGCCTGACTCAATCTCTCTCTCTCTGCCTACTGCAGCTCTCTGTATAAAAGGGCAATACTGCACAGCACTGTGTAGTGGCTGCGTAGATAGATGGAGCAATAAAATAGTAATATAGGCCTAAAGATTAATTTTGTCTCTGGCTAATTGGGGAATAGTGGATTTTTTTGGGACAATACATACAGTTGAAATTGGAAGTTTACATACACTTAGGTTGGAGTCATTAAAACTTGTTTTCAAACCACTCCACTTATTTCTTGTTAACAAACTATAGTTTTGGCAAGACGGTTAGGACATCTACTTTGTGCATTACACAAGTCATTTTTCCAACAATTGTTTAAAGACAGAATATTTCACTGTATCACAATTCCAGTGGGTCAGAAGTTTACATACACTAAGTTGACTGTGCCTTTAAACAACTTGAAAATTCCAGAAAATGTCATGGCTTTGGAAGCTTCTGATAAGCTGATTGACATCATTTGAGTCAATTGGAGGTGTACCTGTGGATGTATTTCGAGGTCTACCTTCAAACTCAGTGCCTCTTTGCTTGGGAAATTCAAAAGAAATCAGCCAAAACCTCAGAAAATAAATTTTAGACCTCCACAAGTCTGGTTCATCCTTGGGAGCAATTTCCAAGCGGCTGAAGGTACCGCGTTCATCTGTACAAACAATAGTATGCAAGTATAAACACCATGGGACCATTCAGCCGCCATACCGCTCAGGAAGGAGACGCGTTCTGTCTCCTAGAGATGAACGTACTTTCGTGCGAAAAGTGCAAATCAATCCCAGAACAACAGCAAAGGACCTTGTGAAGATGCTGGAGGAAACAGGTACAAAAGTATCTATATCCATAGTAAAACAAGTCCTATATCGACTTAACTTGAAAAGCCGCTCAAGCAAGGATGAAGCCACTGCTCCATAACCGCCATAAAAAAGCCAGACTATGGTTTGCAACTGCACATGGGGACAAAGATAGTACTTTTTTGGAGAAATGTCCTCTGGTCTGATGAAACAAAAATTGAACTGTTTGGCCATAATGACCATCATTTTGTTTGGAGGAAGAAGGGGGAGGCTTGCAAGCCGAAGAACAGCATCCCAACCGTGAAGCACGGGGGTGCTTTGCTGCAGGAGGGACTACGGAACAACAGCTCATCTAGATCTAAAATCAGAATGATACAGTGCCTTGCGAAAGTATTCGGCCCCCTTGAACTTTGCGACCTTTTGCCACATTTCAGGCTTCAAACATAAAGATATAAAACTGTATTTTTTTGTGAAGAATCAACAACAAGTGGGACACAATCATGAAGTGGGACAACATTTATTGGATATTTCAAACTTTTTTAACAAATCAAAAAATGAAAAATTGGGCGTGCAAAATTCTTCAGCCCCTTTACTTTCAGTGCAGCAAACTCTCTCCAGAAGTTCAGTGAGGATCTCTGAATGATCCAATGTTGACCTAAATGACTAATGATGATAAATACAATCCACCTGTGTGTAATCAAGTCTCCGTATAAATGCACCTGCACTGTGATAGTCTCAGAGGTCCGTTAAAAGCGCAGAGAGCATCATGAAGAACAAGGAACACACCAGGCAGGTCCGAGATACTGTTGTGAAGAAGTTTAAAGCCGGATTTGGATACAAAAAGATTTCCCAAGCTTTAAACATCCCAAGGAGCACTGTGCAAGCGATAATATTGAAATGGAAGGAGTATCAGACCACTGCAAATCTACCAAGACCTGGCCGTCCCTCTAAACTTTCAGCTCATACAAGGAGAAGACTGATCAGAGATGCAGCCAAGAGGCCCATGATCACTCTGGATGAACTGCAGAGATCTACAGCTGAGGTGGGAGACTCTGTCCATAGGACAACAATCAGTCGTATATTGCACAAATCTGGCCTTTATGGAAGAGTGGCAAGAAGAAAGCCATTTCTTAAAGATATCCATAAAAAGTGTCATTTAAAGTTTGCCACAAGCCACCTGGGAGACACACCAAACGTGGAAGAAGGTGCTCTGGTCAGATGAAACCAAAATTGAACTTTTTGGCAACAATACAAAACGTTATGTTTGGCGTAAAAGCAACACACCATCCCCACTGTCAAACATGGTGGTGGCAGCATCATGGTTTGGGCCTGCTTTTCTTCAGCAGGGACAAGGAAGTTGGTTAAAATTGATGGGAAGATGGATGGAGCCAAATACAGGACCATTCTGGAAGAAAACCTGATGGAGTCTGCAAAAGACCTGAGACTGGGACGGAGATTTGTCTTCCAACAAGACAATGATCCAAAACATAAAGCAAAATCTACAATGGAATGGTTCAAAAATAAACATATCCAGGTGTTAGAATGGCCAAGTCAAAGTCCAGACCTGAATCCAATCGAGAATCTGTGGAAAGAACTGAAAACTGCTGTTCACAAATGCTCTCCATCCAACCTCACTGAGCTCGAGCTGTTTTGCAAGGAGGAATGGGAAAAAATTTCAGTCTCTCGGTGTGCAAAACTGATAGAGACATACCCCAAGCGACTTACAGCTGTAATCGCAGCAAAAGGTGGCGCTACAAAGTATTAACTTAAGGGGGCTGAATAATTTTGCACGCCCAATTTTTCAGTTTTTGATTTGTTAAAAAAGTTTGAAATATCCAATAAATGTCGTTCCACTTCATGATTGTGTCCCACTTGTTGTTGATTCTTCACAAAAAAATACAGTTTTATATCTTTATGTTTGAAGCCTGAAATGTGGCAAAAGTTTGCAAAGTTCAAGGGGGCCGAATACTTTCGCAAGGCACTGTAGATACGAAAGCACTCCAGAAGTGCCACATATGGACTCATCAAATTGTATTAGTCACATGTGTCGAATACAACAGGTGTAGTAGACCTTACAGTGAAATGCTTACTTACGAGCCCTTAACCAACAATGAAGTTTAAAAAATATGAATAAGAAATAAAAGGAACAAGTAATTAAAGAGTTGCAGTAAAATAACAATAGCGAGACTATATACAGGGGGTACCGGTACAGTCAATGTGCGGGGGCACCGGTTAGTCAAGGTAATTGAAGTAATACGTACATGTGGGTAGAGTTATTAAAGTGAGTATGGGGGGGGGGGGGGGGGGGGGGGCGATGCAAATAGTCCGGGTAGCCATTTGATTATGTTCAAGAGGCTTATGGCTTGGGGGTAGAAGCTGTTTAGAAGCCTGTTGGACCTCGACTTTGTTCTCTCTGCTACCGGTACCGGAGCACCATCTATGACTAGGGTGGCTGGAGTGTGACAATTTTTAGAGCCTTTCTCTGACACCGCCTGGTATAGAGGTCTTGGATGGCAGGAAGCTTGGCCCCAGTGATGTACTGGGCCGTACCCACTACCCTCTGTAGTAGAGGTCAACCGATTATGATTTTTCAACGCCGATACCGATTATTGGAGGACCAAAAAAGCCGATGCCGATTAAAATCGGCCAATACTGAATGAACACTTATTTTAACTTAATATAATACATAAATAAAATCAATTTAGCCTCAAGTAAATAATGAAACATGTTCAATTTGGTTTAAATAATGCAAAAACAAAGTGTTGGAGAAGAAAGTAAAAGTGCAATACGTGCTATGTAAGAAAGCTAACGTTTAAATTCCTTGCTCAGAACATGAGAACATATGAAAGCTGGTGGTTCCTTTTAACATGAGTCTTCAATATTCCCAGGTAAGAAATTTTAGGTTGTAGTTATTATAGGAACTATAGGACTATTTCCCTCTATACCATTTGTATTTCATTAACTTTTGACTATTGGATGTTCTTATAGGCACTTTAGTATTGCCAGTGTAACAGTATAGCTTCCATCCCTCTCCTGGGCTCCACCCTGGGCTCAAACGAGCAACACAACGACAACAGCCACCATCGAAGCAGCGTTACCCATGCAGAGAAAGGGGAACAACTACTAGAAGGCTCAGAGCGAGTGACGTTTGAAACACTATTAGCGCGCGCTAACTAGCTAGCCATTTCACTTCGGTTACACCAGCCTCATCTCGGGAGTTGATAGGCTTAAAGCCATAAACAGCGCAATGCTTGACGCACAACGAAGAGCTGCTGGCAAAACGCACGAAAGTGCTGTTTGAATGAATGTTTACGCGCCTGCTTCTGCCTACGACCGCTTGGTCAGATACTTAGATACTTGTATGCTCAGTCAGATTATATGCAACGCAGGACACGCTAGATAATATCTAGTAATATCATCAACCATGTGTAGTTAACTAGTGATTATGATTGATGGTTTTTTATAAGATAAATGTAAATGCTAGCTAGCAACTTACCTTGGCTTACTGCATTCGCGTAACAGGCAGTCTCCTTGTGGAGTGCAACGAGAGAGAGAGGCAGGTCATTATTGCGTTTGACTAGTTAACTGTAAGGTTGCAAGATTGGATCCCCCGAG
Source organism: Oncorhynchus mykiss (assembly GCF_057628025.1). Taxonomy (NCBI): domain Eukaryota; kingdom Metazoa; phylum Chordata; class Actinopteri; order Salmoniformes; family Salmonidae; genus Oncorhynchus; species Oncorhynchus mykiss. Next base: position 42,687,525 of record NC_143025.1, read on the forward strand.
CTGACAAGGTGAAAATCTGTCATCTGCCCCTGAACGAGGCAGTTAACCCACCGTTCCTAGGCTGTCATTGAAAATAAGAATGTGTTCTTAACTGACTTGCCTAGTTAAATAAAGGTATAATTTATTTTTTTAAATCGGCGCCCAAAAATACCCTAATCGGACATTCTGATTAATCGGTCGACCTCTACTCTGTAGTACCTTGCGGTCGGAGGCTGAGCAGTTGCCATACCAGGCAGTGATGCAACCAGTCAGGATGCTCTCGATGGTGCAGCTGTAGAACTTTGAGGATCTGAAGACCCATGTCAAATCTTTTCAGTCTCCTGAGTGGGAATAGGCTGTCTTGGTGTGTTTGGACCATGTTAGTTTGTTGGTGATCTGGACACCAAAGAACTTGAAGCTCACAACCTGCACAATTACAGCCCAGTCGATGAGAATGGGGGTGTGATCGGTCCTCCTTTTCCTGTAGTCCCCAATCATCTCCTTTGTCTTGATCACGTTGAGGGAGAGGTTGTTGTCCTAGCACCAACACCAGCCAGGTCTCTGACCTCCTTCCTATAGGCTGTCTCATCGTTGTCGGTGATCAGGCCTACCACTGTTGTGTCATCAGTAAACTTAATGATGATATTGGAGTTGTGCCTGGCCATGCAGCCACGAGTGAACAGGGAGTACAGGAGGGGACTGAGCACGCACCCCTGAGAGGCCCGTGTTGAGGATCAGCGTTGCGGATGTGTTGTTACCTACCCTTACCACCTGGGGGTGGCCCATCAGGAAGTGCAGAATCCATTTGCAGAGGGAGGTGTTTAGTCCAAGGGTCCTTAGCTTAGTTATGAACTTTGAGGGCACTATGGTGTTGAACGCTGAGCTCTAGTCAATGAATAGCATTCTCACATAGGTGTTCCTTTTGTCCAGGTGGGAAAGGGCAGTGTGGAGTGCAATCCTCTGTGGATCTGTTAGGGCGGTATGCAAATTGTAGTGGGTCTAGGGTTTCTGGGATTGTGTGTGTGTTTCTCTTACCGGTCATAGCCATACTGCTACGGCGTGTGCGGCCATCATCCTGGCTGAGCTGTCGGTGTAGTTTGGTCTTGTTGGCGGCATGGGACATGTCAGGGTTACTCAACTTCCTGAACAACAGGGGCGGAGGCGCAGAAAACTCCTACAGAGAGTGTGACAGAGAGGAGGGAGGATGGAGAGGGGGAAGCGAGGGAGAGAGAGAGGGAGGAGGAAAGTAAAAAGAGGAGTTGGAGGAGAAGAAAAAAAAGACTGGCCTATTAAAAACACTAATCTCCAATCCCAACAAGTCCAGTAGCCTGTCCGTCCCAGTCCACTCAGCAATGGAACATGTCATGCATGGCTGCAGCCGTTCAACAGTGAAGTCACGCCTCAGCAAAGCCAACCAAGCCCCAGTCAGTCAGTATATCGGTATCAAAGTCAAAATGCTGGTATCGTGACAGCACTAACACAGACAGGCACACACACCTGCTCTTCACATTTTGGGAGACTGTGCTCTGCCTCTGTGCAGATGGACTGAGCAGAGTGCACACATACACACACACACACCAGTTGCATTACCACTCACCATAAATCAATCACTCAATCACATTGTTGGATGATGTTTGTTAGGCTTTGCCCTTAGTAACTGGTCCAGGGACAGTTTAGTGGTTGAGAGCTGCTGGGAAAGGACAGGAGGAGCTGATTTTAATTCAGTGGTAAAGCGTGGACAGTTACTGAAGTGATACACTGCTCAAAAAATAAAGGGAACACTTAAACAATACAATGTAACTCCAAGTCAATCACACTTCTGTGAAATCAAACTGTCCACTTAGGAAGCAACCCTGATTGACAATAAATTTTACATGCTGTTGTGCAAATGGAATAGACAACAGGTGGAAATTATAGGCAATTAGCAAGACACCCCCAATAAAGGAGTGGTTCTGCAGGTGGTTACCATAGACCACTTCTCAGTTCCTAATCTTCCTGGCTGATGTTTTGGTCACTTTTGAATACTGGCGGTGCTTTCAATCTAGTGGTAGCATGAGACGGAGTCTACAACCCACACAAGTGGCTCAGGTAGTGCAGCTCACCCAGGATGGCACATCAATGCGAGCTGTGGCAAGGTTTGCTGTGTCTGTCAGCGTAGTGTCCAGAGCATGGAGGCGCTACCAGGAGACAGGCCAGTACATCAGGAGACGTGGAGGAGGCCGTAGGAGGGCAACAACCCAGCAGCAAGACCGCTACCTCCGGCTTTGTGCAAGGAGGAGCAGGAGGAGCACTGCCAGAGCCCTGCAAAATGACCTCCAGCAGGCCACAAATGTGCATGTGTCTGCTCAAATGGTCAGAAACAGACTCCATGAGGGTGGTGTGAGGGACCGATGTCCACAGGTGGGGGTTGTGCTTACAGCCCAACACCGTGCAGGACGTTTGGCATTTGCCAGAGAACACCAAGATTGGCAAATTCGCCACTGGCGCCCTGTGCTCTTCACAGATGAAAGCAGGTTCACACTGAGCACGTGACAGACGTGACAAAGTCTGGAGACGCCGTGGAGAACGTTCTGCTGCCTGCAACATCCTCCAGCATGACCGGTTTGGCGGTGGGTCAGTCATGGTGTGGGGTGGCATTTCTTTGGGGGGCCGCACAGCCCTCCATTTGCTCGCCAGAGGTAGCCTGACTGCCATTAGGTACCGAGATGAGATCCTCAGACCCCTTGTGAGACCATATGCTGATGCGGTTGGCCCTGGGTTCCTCCTAATGCAAGACAATGCTAGACTTCATGTGGCTGGAGTGTGTCAGCAGTTCCTGCAAGAGGAAGGCATTGATGCTATGGACTGGCCCGTCCGTTCCCCAGACCTGAATCCAATTGAGCACATCTGGGACATGTCTCGCTCCATCCACCAACGCCACGTTGCACCACAGACTGTCCAGGAGTTGGCGGATGCTTTAGTCCAGGTCTGGGAGGAGATCCCTCAGGAGACCATCCGCCACCTCATCAGGAGCATGCCCAGGCATTGTAGGGAGGTCATACAGGCACGTGGAGGCCACACACACTACTGAGCCTAATTTTGACTTGTTTTAAGAACATTACATCAAGGTTGGATCAGCCTGTAGTGTGGTTTTCCACTTTCATTTTGAGTGTGACTCCAAATCCAGACCTCCATGGGTTGATAAATTTGATTTCCATTGATAATTTGTGTGATTTTGTTGTCAGCACATTCAACTATGTAAAGAAAAAAGTATTTAATAAGAATATTTCATTCATTCAGATCTAGGATGTGTTATTTTAGTGTTCCCTTAATTTTTTTGAGCAGTGTATATTGATTTTGACTGTTGAGACCAATTCCAACTGAGATCACCAGAGACAGACACATGGAGGATGTGATGTAGAGCCAGTATGATGAGTCAGGCCTATTTGTTTTTGCTTCGAAGGCCTCTAAAACATCCATCACCATGGAAACATGGCTTGGCTGAGGGGTCATTCCACCTCAAAAAGCACAAGAAAGAGTATTTTGACACCCACCATCTCTGAAATTGTTGAATCAGATAGGATAGCCACTCATGCATCATTATTTTGTTGAAAGACAATTTGAACTCTAAGAAATAAAGCTAATTGATTGCACCCAAATTGGCCATTTCAATTGATAGAATTCATAAATTATACTGAATATAATGCAACATTTAAATTATTTCATCAGCTGAAATAAAATATTCCATGTTAGCGAGTGTTTCTCATTTGCCAAAATAATCCTTGCATATTAAAAAGCCTAGTCCTATGTAGCACAGTTGGTAGAGCAACGCACTTGCAGCACCAGGGTTGTGGGTTTGATTCCCAAGGGGGGCTATTATGAAAATATATACACTCACTACATATAGTAAGTTACTCTGGATAAGACCGTCTGCTAATTGATGTAAGTATAAACAACAGCCATAAGCTACCAAAACAATTGCATTTTATCGAGGGCAATTTGAATGCACAGAGATACCGTGACAAGGTTGTGCCATTCATCCACCGCCATCACCTCATGTTTCAGCATGATTTTGCACGGCCCCATGTCGCAGGGATCTGTACACAATTCCTGGATGATGAAAATATTGCACTGCATACTCACCAGTAATGTTCCCTCAAAATTTTGGGGGCACTGAGCAAATTCTAATACTTATGAGAGGAAACTTGAACGCTGTGAGAATTTTGTGCAACTTCCGGCGTGCATTTATAGTGAACACTGAGGCTGTACTCTTACAGTTTTAGACAGTAGCTAACAAGCTATTGTGGCTATTTGAGCATAATGTAGGCCTACCAACAAAAGCAATGGAGCAAATTCCATAAGATTCACATAGAAATAGCTTTTGATTCCTATGATATAGCCTACAGTAGCCTATGTGCAGGCCTACATTGCACAAGACTTTAAAAAAGGTTTTTACATGATGAAGGGCTTGACATTTATTCATGTGTTACTTGGTCTGTAACACCATGGGCCAAATAGGTAACTGTAAATTACAATATTTTGTGTTGTATGATGCAAGGAACCACTTTACAAAATAAAGTAATTATTATTACCAAACTGAGAATTAGACAATGTAGGCTACCTCTCTGACTATTGGCTTATTTGCATGTTCAAGCCTGTCTCAAAACACAACACTGCCCCTTTAATTAAGACATACAGTGCATTTTGGAAGAATTCAGACCCCCTGCCCTTTTCCACATTTTGTTAACAGCCTTATTCTAAAATGGATTAACTAAAAACATTTGCTCATTAATCTACACACAATACCCCATAATGACAAAGTGAACATAGGTTTTTCAAAATGTCTGCAAATGTATTCAAAATAAAAAACAAATACCTTATTTACATAAATATTCAGACTCATTGCTATGAGACTCAAAATTGAGCTCAGGTGCATTCTGATTCCACTGATCATCCTTGAGATGTTTCTACAACTTGATTGGAGTCCATTTGTGGTAAATTCAATTGCACCTTTGGCAGCGATTACAGCCTTGAGTCTTCTTGGATATGACGCTACAAGCTTGGCACACCTGTATTTGGGGAGTTTCTCCCATTCTTCTCTGCAGATCCTCTCAAGCTCTGTCAGGTTGGATGGGGAATGTTGCTGCACAGCTATTTTCAGGTCTCTCCAGAGATGTTTGATCGGCTTCAAGTCTGGCCTCTGGCTGGGCCACTCAAGGGAATTCAGGATCTTGTCCCGAAGCCACTCCTGCGTTGTTTTGGTTGTGTATTTAGGGTCGTTGTTCTGTTGGAAGGTGAACCTTCGCCCACAGTCTGAGATCCTGAGCGCTCTGGAGCAAGTTTTCATCAAGGATCTCTTTGTACTTAGCTCCGTTCATCTTTCCCTCGATCCGAACTAGTCTCCCAGTCCCTGCCACTGAAAAACATCCCCACAGCATGATGCTGCCACCACCATGCTTCACCGTAGGGATGGTGCCAGGTTTCCTCCAGAAGTGACGCTTGGCATTCAGGCCAAAGAGTTCAATCTTGGTTTCATCAGATGAGAGAATATTGTTTCTCATGGTCAGAGTCCTTTAGGTGCATTTTGGCAAACTCCAAGCTGGCTGTCATGCGCCTTTTACTGAAGAGTGGCTTCCGTCTGGCCACTCCACCATAAAGGCCTGATTGGTGGAGTGCTGCAGAGATGGTAGTCCTTCTAGAAGATTCTCCCATCTTCACAGAAGAACTCTGGAGCTCTGTCAGAGTGACCATCAGGTTTTTGGTCACCTCACTGATCAAGGCCCTTCTCCAATGATTGCTCAGTTTGGCTAGGCGGCCAGCTCTAGGAAGAGTCTTGCTGGTTCTAAACGTCTTTATTTAAGAATGATGGAGGTCACTGTGTTCTTGTGGACCTTCAACGCTGCAGAAATGTTCTGGTACACTTCCCCAGATCTGTGCCTCGACACAATCCTGTCTCGGAGCTCTATGGACAGTTCCTTCGACCTCATGGCTTGGTTTTTGCTCTGACATGCACTATCAACTGTGGGACCTTATATAGACAGGTGAGTGCCTTTCCAAATCATGTCCAATCAATGAATTTACCACAGATGGACTCCAATCAAGTTGTAGAAACATCTCAAGGATGATCAATGGAAACTCTCTCTGGAGAGACCTGAAAAAAGCTGTGCAGCGACGCTCCCCATCCAACCTGATAGAGCTTGAGAGGATCTGCAGAGAATAATGGGATAAACTCCCTAAATATAGGTGTGCCAAGCTCGTAGTAAAGTTGCTTCAACAAAGTACTGAGTAAAGAGTCTGAATACTTATGTAAATGTCATATTTCCGTTTTTTTTTTAAATAAAAAATAAAAAAATGTTTTTGCTTTGTCATTATGAGGTATTGTGTGTAGATTGATGAGGGGGAAAAACGATTTAATCCTTTTTAGAATTAGGTTGTAATGTAACAAAATCTGGAAAAAAGTCAAGGGGTCTGAATACTTTCCGAATTAAGTTGGTAAATCGGGTGTTAGGTACTATATTTATTTAATATTATGTGAATCCTACAAATGAAAAGGTCCAGTTTGGGTGCAATCAATTAGCTAATTTCAACAACATATTGTAGCCTGAATGCTCATCGTAACTGCAGAAACCATTTCAGAACAATCTGAGATTGTGGGTGTCATGGCTTGCTGAAATGACATGGAACAACCCTGAGGTCATCCCTTCCTCTCCCAAGCCACCAGATCAACCCCTGGAGTCGTGAGGAGTGTTCCAGAAACATCTGGATGTCCTGCGCGTCCTCAGCGCACCCCTCAAACCTCCCAGCCGCACACATCAAAGGGCTGGAATGAACGCATCCGCTACTCCCAACCAGCCAGCCGGCAACACAGGACAAACAGCAAACAAACCCTCACTCCCAAATACCCTGAAAAATACACAGATGCAAAAGCACACACAGACAACCTGAATTCAGCAGTTCAAGCTTTGTATATCTATTCAACAATCAAAAGTTGAGGCAGAATCAAAGTAAGTCTCCCGGTCTCTGGTTAGTAATACCGCATTCCTCTATACCTGATCAATGCCGGTCTGTGCATTCCACAGGTGTGTAGGCTACCCCAGGGCAAGGCAGGCTGTCCTCCAGCCGCTAGTAAGCAGCACGTATGTGTCTGCAGCATGTGACACTGACGGGAATAGCCATAGGAGAGAGCTTAATGTACAGTATGTTTCAATGCCTCCACCACTGCATTTCACTCCTTTACACCTAGGTGGCAGAGTTACACATGCATTCAGTCAGGCTTGAGAGGTAGGGGAAAATACAGCTGTTAAAGGCACACATACCATCGGTTGTTAAGAGGGAATTTTAGTGTGCGAACACGGGTAGTTAGTTATGCCCTGTAGCCTGAGGAGGCCCTGTAGAGGAGTGTCACTATCAATACTACACCAGCTGGTAAGGATCGGACCCTTTTTTTTCAAATTTTTGCCTAAAATGACCTACCCAAATCTAAATGCCTGTAGCTCAGGACCTGCATATTCTTGAAACCATTTGAAATTAAACACTTCGAAATTTGTGGAAATGTGAAATTAATGTAGTAGAATATAACACATACAAAAAAACAGCAAGGGTTAAATCATTTGAAAACAGTTCCTACATTTGAATTATAAAAATGTATCAAACAAAACTATGCTACATTTTATCTCTGGGACTCTCAGAATGACAAATCAGAGCAAGATTACTGAATGTAAGTACATTATTTACTTTCAGAGGTGAATGTATCAAACACGTTGCCGTGATAAAAGTTGTGTTGTTGTGCACTCTCCTCAAACAATAGCATGGTATTTTATCACTGTAATAGCTACTGTAAATTGGACAGTGCAGTTAGATTAACACAAATTTAAGCTTTCTGCCAATTTCTGCCCATGTCTATGTCCTGGGAAATGTTATTGTTACTTACAACGTCATGCTAATCACATTAGCTCAACCGTCCCGGTGCAGGGACACCGATCCCGTAGAGGATAATTATTAACAGGCAATCTGTAATGAAATTCGTCTTCCTCTGAGGAGTATGAAGGATCGGACCAATATGCAGCGTGGTACGTGTCCATGTTGATAATTTATTTACATTGAACACCAAAAACAAAATAACAAGTAGAACGACCGAAAACGAAACAGTTCTGTCTGGTAATGACACAGAGACAGAAACAAATCAACCACAACTAAAATGGGGAAAACAGGCTACCTAAGTATGATTCTCAATCAGAGACAACGAACGACACCTGCCTCTGATTGAGAACCATACCAGGCCAAACACATAAACACAACATAGAAAAAAGAACATAGACTACCCACCCCAACTCACGCCCTGACCAAACTAACACAAAGACATAAATAAAGGAACTGAGGTTAGAACGTGACACAATCACTAAGCCTTGGCTCCAGCTCTCCATCCTTCTCTCTCAAATGAAAGCTCCTGATGCTTGGCTTACATTACTCCTCTATTGCATGACTTCTTTCTCTCTGGTTCAGATGTTTTCCATAGTGAGCGGTCTCCACTGAGTTTCCTCCATACTAGCGTACTACATACTTAAACTGCATACCAATTTTGCCGTATGATCATGTGGTTAAATTCACTCGTCTTTTCCGACTCACGTGTTTGACAACAGCTGATATCAGATAAATTGACATGCTGTACCAAAATGAACAAATGGCGGGAGTCAACACAATCGCGCATTAGACGACGCATTCGGGGTACTTTTTTCTACATTTCACATACTACTTACCCTGACACCCCACCGTCTCAATGGGCCATGGACAACAACCTGAGACTGGGCAGTGAGACTATCTAATATATAACAATGATAAGATTATATGCCATTTAGCGGACACTTTTATCCAATGCGATTTACACTAATGTGTACATACATTTTTTTAAGTGTGGATGATCCCGGGAATCGAATCCACTATCCTGGCATTGCAAGTGTCATACCAACTGAGCAGAGCTAACTGAGGACCACAAAGCTTGCTGTGAGACTATGATGTGAGCCTGGAGTGTGATCAGGAAGATTGCGTGTTCTCACTCAGGCCTTAGAATGTCCTTAGTATGTCATGAAGAATGGGTCTGCATGTACAGGCAGGGCTCGGGGCTGAGTAGACTCACATCTGCACTGGACACCGGCTGATTGACCTCTGCAGCCTTAGAGTGTTTTCTCTCATGTTCCAGTGGTCTCTCTGTATGATATTCTGTGTACAGTGTGGTATGTACAGTATGGTACCGTTTTTACCAAAGCCACTGAGTCCAACCTTAACCAAGGCGTAATATTTTTTCCTTCATATTTGCGTATGTTTTAGCTTAGACCCTACTTTACATCATCTGAGGGTTTTGTGTTGTGCCCGCCATCGGTTGAACATGCTCTTGAATACAAGTCGGGCGTCATTTCAATCATAGAAATGTTCGAATGGACCTATCACTTCAGACCACTGCAACTTAGCTGGCACACTACTATCACAAAGATGGCGGCCAAATCATCCACCGTCAAATGTCAACTTAAATGGTCATGTCTATTCTATTATCTACATTTCTATGATTTCCATACATTTTCTATGGAGGACTGACAGTATAATTTAAAACAACAGATATTCACATTCAAGTCAACGTGGACCTCGAACCATCTTTGTGGTGCCACTTGAAAGTCTCAATTTTAGACCATTTATCAGCCTAAACATGACGCCCACTTTGTATTCAAGAGCATACGTCACAACCAACGGCAGGCACAACTCAAAAACCTCAGATGATTTAAAATAGGGCCTAAACTACAACATATGTGAATATTACATGTTTTTGGACCTGAATGCTTAAAAGTTTTTTTTTAAAAGACAAGTTAAAATTACTTATTATTTCAAGAACGTTTTAACCCTGTTTGTATGATTTTTAAATATATCAATCTCAACCATTTATATTTTCCAGTAATGAAGACATGGATGTCTCATGGCATGGTGGGGTATGCAAAAATAGTTCAACTTTGAGAACCTTTATCTCTTGAATGTTTCGGCATTCAGGTCCAATAATGTACATTCTGAGCATTTCTACAATGGGCAAATATGTATGGAAGGTTTTGTTCAAATCAAAAAGGGTGCTGTCAAAAAGGGATTGAATTCAGATGGATTTACCCAGAGAAAAGTGTGTGTGAGTTCTGTTAAGTGCAACTCCAGCACTGTAAAGCCCCACTGGCTGGCTGGGATGGGATGGATCACAGTCACCACACAGGCTGCAGCCAAACACATGGACACAGACACACACACACAGCCAGCCAGCCAGATAATCCCTGAAAACACACACACAAACCCACTGCAAAGACAGAATATTTCTAATTAACAGACCACAAACCAGGATGGATTGCCAGGACGTGTACTCAAAGCATGTGCTGACCAGCTGGCAAGTGTCACTGACATTTTCAACCTCTCCCAGACCCAATCTGTAATACCTACATGTTTCAAGCAGACCACCATAGTCCCTGTGCCCAAGAACACCAAGATAACCCGTCTAAATGACAATCACATCTGTAGCCATGAAATGCTTTGAAAGGCTGGTCACGGCTCACATCAAAACAATCATCCTAGACCCACTCCAATTCGCATACCGCCCCAATAGATCCACAGATGACGCAATCTCTATTGCACTCCACACTGCCGTCTCCCACCTGGACAAGAGGAACACCTATATGAGAAATCTGTTAATTGACCACAGCTCAGCGTTCAACACCATAGTCCCTTCCAAGCCCATAACTAATTAAAAGACCCTGGGACTATATAATATAGATACTTTTGTATATATAGTATATTTCTGCCTATTGTATGTGGACACCTCTTCAAATGAGTGGATTCGGCTATTCCAGCCACACCCATTGCTGACAGGTGTATAAAAATTGAGCACACAGCCATGCAAGCTCACAGAACACCCGACCGCAGAGTGCTGAAGCGTGTAGCACGTAAAAAGCGCCTGTTCTCGGTTGCAACACTCACTACCAATTTCCAAACTGCCTCTGGAAGCAACTTCAACACAATAACTGTTTGTCGGGAGCTTCATGAAATGGGGTTCCATGGCCCGAGAAGCCGCACACAAGCGTAAGATCACCAGGCGCAGTGATGAATCACGCATCACCATCTGGAAATCTGATGGAAGAATCTGAGTTTGGCGGATTCCAGGAGAATTGTTACCTTCCCCAATGCATAATGCCAACTGTAAAATGGTCTGGGGCTGTTTGTCATGGTCTGGGCTAGGCCCCTTAGTTCCAGTGAAGGGAAATATTAACGCTGTAGCATACAATGACATTCTAGACAATTTGGGGAAGGCCCTTTCCTGTTTCAGCATGACAATGACCCCGTGCATAATACGAGGTCCATACAGAATTGGTTTGTCGAGATCGGAATAGTTGAACTTGACTGGGCTGCACAGAGCTCTGACCTCAACCCCATTGAACACCTTTGGGATGAATTGGAACGCCGACCGTGAGCCAGGCCTTGTCGCCCAACAATCAGTGCCCGACCTCACTACTGCTCGTGGCTGAATAGAAGAAATGTTCCAACATCTTCCTAGAAGAGTGGAGGCTGTTAAAGCAGCAAAGGGTGAACAAACTCCATATTAAAGCCCATGATTTTAGAATGAGATGTTCAGTGAGCAGGTGTCCATATACACTCCATGACCAAAAGTATCTACTTCAATTACCTCGTACCCCTGCACATCAACTCGGTACTTGTACCCCGTGTATATAGCTAAGTTATCGTTACTCATTGTGCATTTATGAGTACTTTTCTATTATTTCTCTATTTTCTCTCTCTGCATAGTTGGGAAGGGCCCGTAAGTAAGCATTTCACTGTTAGTCTACACCTGTTGTTTAAAAAGCATGTGACAAATAACATTTGATTCGATGTACACAATATGAACTATGTTCTACTGTAAACAACACACACTTGTCATCTCTGGTGTTAACATTGACTTCTGGGCCTCCCGAGTGACGCAGTGGTCTAAGACACTGTATCGCAGTACTAGCTGTGCCACTAGAGATCCTGGATCGAGTCAAGACTGTCGCAGCCGGCCGAGACCGGGAGACCCACGGGGAAGCGCACAGTTGGCCCAGCGTCGTCCGGGTTAAGGGAGGGTTTGGCCGGCAAGGATGTTCTTGTTCCTTCGCTCACTAGCGACTCCTGTGGCGGGCCGGGCGCAGTGCACGCTGACACGGTCACCAGGTGTACGGTGTATCCTCGGACACATTGGTGCGGCTGGCTTCCGGGTTAAGTGGGCATTGAGTCAAGAAGCAGTGCGACTTCGCTGGGTTGTGTTTCGGAGGACGCACGGCTCTCGACCTTCGCCTCTCCCGAATCCGTATGGGAGTTGAAGCAATGGGACAAGACTAACTACCAATTGGAGACCACGAAATTGGGGAGAAAAATGGGTAAACTGTTTTTTTTTTTAAATAAACATTGACTTCTTTGATGATTCACGCATTCAATGCACAGTAGCAAATCAATGTGCATCTCCATATGAAAGCCCCTATCTTAACCCTTAGCCCTGTTAATCCACATCAATCCACTAATGAGCTGAGGGTGAGACTGCCGGACAACATCGAAGCATTGCAGTACATGTCAGTTTTCAATGTGGAGGAAACTCTAAAGCACAATAAGAGCCCTGGAGAAATAGAAGAAAATAGCCAAACTCCTTGGCTACTCCCCTGCAGAGATAGACAAGATTGTCCAGCAATGGCGTGCCATCCATCTTAGTAAATGGAATGAGACAAAAAACACACTGGGCTTCTGGAGTGAGATTTGGAAGTTCCAGGATGCAGCTGATATCAGCACGTTTCAAGTGCATGCCATGGCTGCTGTGTCTGTGTTGTTCTTGCCACACTTGAATGCTTAAATCGAGAGAGTATTCAGCCAGATGAGTGTGGTAAAAAGCAAACTTAGAAATCGGATGTCCTTGCAGACCCTTAACTCCATCCTGTACATTCGATGTGGACTGAAGCTGTCTGGTGAGGCTTGCTATGAGCACCAGCTGCATGATAATGTTTTGCAGCTTTTTGGCACATCAGCTACTTACTCATTTAAGTCAGCTCCTACAGTTGCTGAACATGCCATAGAGAGCCTTGACCAAAATGACGATGACCCACTCTTTCTGTGAGCCAGCACAGCCTGTGTATGTGTGGAGGGGGTCTGGAAAAAAATGTAAAAAGAACCTGAATTAGGGCCAGACTAGTTACCATAATTTTCTCACATTGCCATTGACAGTTTTTTCTATTGTCTCTTTTTGATCCATTTAGATTGTTAATGTAGATTGTATACAAAAAGGAGGCTCAGCTGGGAGGAGGCTCAGCTTGCGCAGTGCAGGTCTGGAGGTGGCTGGTTGGCTGGCCAGGCCCCTGCTGCTGTCTTTCTGCACCACTACTCCTCTGCCGCCCATGGGTAGCTAGCTGTCAGCAGCACAGAGCAGGCTCACTGACACGCAGCACAGATCTGCCGAGACAGGCTTGATCAATAGAGGCACACACACACACACACACACACACACACACACACACACGGGCAGTGTTCAGGCTCAAACAAACACACAATGAGAAAGTGGTGTTGTATCCTGGCTAGGAGATGACACACAGGAGACAGTTCCCAGAGCAAAGCTTCAGCTTCCTGTTCTGTACTACAAAATAGTTTTCCAAACACACACACGGCAAAACAATGCCCTCTTGTGTCAGTCATTCAGTCATGTCAAGCCACCTGCGTCCTTGGGATAGGTGGGTACTGTGTAGTGCAGGGGTCTCCAACCTTTTCTAGCTTGAGAGTTACTTTAAAAAAATGTAACGTCACAAGAGACACATTTTTCTAGATTTCAAATAGGCACATTCTTCTCTTCTGGGTCCTTAGTGTACAAGAGAAAGTAGTGCACTGTCAATATACCTGTTAAATAATGGTTATAATAAACGGGGTGGTACCACATACCACGGGTATGAAAAAAACATGTATTTTACTTCTCTTATTACATTGGTAACCAGTTTATAATAGCAATAAGGCACCTTGGGGGGTTTGTGATAAATGGCTAATATACCACGGCTAAGGGCTGTCTCCAGGCACTGCGTGTTGCGGCGTGCTTAAGAACAGCCCTTAGCCGTGGTATATAGGCCATAAACCACACATCCTCTGGCCTTATTGCTTAAATAAACAACTCTAAGGGGGGTCATATAAAATCTGTGATTTTGAGTCCATGGCCATGCTTAAATCACAGCAGGAAAAAAGTGTTTAGGTCTGGAAGAGTGTAATTCCCCTTTAATTGCGCATGTTTGTTCAATTGTGCATCTAGCAGTGCTTTCTAATGTGCCATTCTAGTGATGGTTCTGTACTGCTGCTGCTCATTTCATGGCAAAGTTTGCAAATAAATAATAGATACAAATGATATACTCACTAATGATATGCTTCTGCCAGGTAAGCCTACTCTGCAGTTAACATTTAATTGACACGGTTTTGGCGAAAGTATTTGTCAACACACAAGACGGCTATCACATCAACTGATTACACACGGAATGATAAGCAAACGCGTGCACCACACTGACAGACGGGGGCAATATTGCTGAAAATTAATTGGCAGATATTGTGGTAGGTTTGGCTTTTTAAGCCAATAGGGGCTAACCAGGGGTGGGATAATGTCAATGTTGCTTTGATTAGATAGTAGCTGGGAGCTTGCAGTGTCTGAAACTTGTGAGATTTATTTGTGACAGTTTGCGGTGGAACACGTGAAAAACTGCATGTATTTTCAGAATTGTTTGGCGACCTACTCATAGGTGGGCTTGCGAGCTATTGGTAGCTCGCGATCCACCTGTTGGAGACCCCTGGTGTAGTGGTATGTGGCTATTTCACGCAATACCAGATCCTTGACTGTTGTACAGGCCTCAGATATGAGGGGAGTATAGTATCTCAATACCAGTTGGTTTGTTTCAGGTCCTTTCATGTTTACAGCTAGTTTTCCACTACAGAACAAAACACCACTCACGAGGAAGTTACTAGCTATGGGTTACAGTAAGATATCGTCACCATTGGCTGCAAGACAAACACCAGTTTAACCACAGGGTCATGTTTTTGGAAGCCAGTTATACCCTCAAGCCAACACAAACAATGCCATCCCTATAAACAAACAAGTAGGTAAAACAATAGGGCTTGGAATTGCCAGGGATGCCACAATACAATATTATCACAATACTTAGGTGCCGATATGAAGTGTATTGCAATTCTCACAAATCTATATGTATTGCAACTTGACAGCAAACATATTGCTTCACTATACAGTAGGTTTGCTGCAAAGAGAATAGAGAGCATGAGAAAATGTGTTTAGTAGGAATGGAAATTAAAGTGCTGCAAACATGTTGAGTCACTATTTAAAAAGAACATGGAGAACAAGCCATACGATTAAAAATACTGGAGTTTTGGGGAAGGTACAGCTGACTAGTGCTAGCTAACACAATTTTTTGGTGGGGGGGGGGGGGGGGGGGGTTTACAAATCGAGAGTACAAAATAATAATGGATAAAATCTAATTTCCCCCCCATCACTATTAAGGAAACACAACCCATGCATTAGTAGTATAGTAATAATTATCTAATAGAGCGGCCTGCAGCAGACTGTTTAATTCTACCTGGATTAAAGTGAGAGTTGAGTGTTTATCCAGCAGTCCACAGTGTGCGTGTTTTACTTGCTTGGGAGTATGCACAGTTCTGTCTGCAGACAGAGATTATCTTAGGGCCTAGCTGGAACTTTATATACACTACCGGTCAAAAGTTTGGACACACCTACTCACTCAAGGGTTTTTCTTTATTTGTACTATTTTCTACATTGTAGAATAATACTGAATACATCAATACTATGAAATAACACATATGGAATCATGTAATAACCAAAAGTGTTAAATACATTTTAAATTCTTTGATGTAGCCACCTTTTGCTTTGATGACAGCTTTGCTCACTCATGGCATTCTCTCAACCAGCTTCATGAGGTAGTCACCTGGAATGCATTTCAAGGCGAAGGATGGCTACTTTGAAGAATCTAAAATATATTTATACATTTGAAGTCGGAAGTTTAAATACACTTAGGTTGGAGTCATTAAAAATTGTTTTTCAAACACTCCACACATTTCTTGTTAACAACCTATAGTTTTGGCAAGTCGGTTAGGACATCTACTTTGTGCATGAGTCATTTTTCCAACAATTGTTTACAGACAGATTATTTCACTTATAATTCACTGTATCACAATTCCAGTGGGTCAGAAGTCTACATACACTAAGTTGACTGTGCCTTTAAACAGCTTGGAAAATTCCAGAAAATTATCGTGTTTTCAGAAGCTTCTGATAAGCTAATTGACATAATTTTAGTCAATTGGAGGTGTACCTGTGGATGTATTTCAAGGCCCACCTTCAAACTCAGTGCCTCTTTGCTTGACATCATGGGAAAATCAATAGAAATTAGCCAAGAACTCAGAAAACAATTGTAGACCTCCACAAGTCTGGTTCATCCTTGGGAGCAATTTCCAAACGCCTGAAGGTACCACCTTCATCTGTACAAACAATAGTACGCAAGTATAAACACCATGGGACCATGCAGCCATCATACCGCTCAGGAAGGAGACGCGTTCTGTCTCCTAGAGATGAACGTACTTTGGTGTGAAAAGTGCAAATAAATGATTAGAGCACATGACCAAATTAAAGGAATTACAATTGGAATAGAATGCAATGTTATATCATTGCATGCCAATGATGTCTTGCTCTATCTCCAAGATAGATACTCAATGCCATTCCTCCTGTCATTGCTTGAAGAGTTTGGTAAACTCTCTTCAAAGTCAAATTGGTCCAATGCATAGATTATGCCTATATTTACCCACACCTTCAGCCCCAAACCTTTACAAGACCAATTCAATGGAAATGGTCCTTGACAAATGTTAACTACTTAGGAATTGTCATACCCTGTAATGTACATGATTTGTATAAATTGAACTACATTCCAGTTATTGAAATGGTTACCACACAAAAAGCTGATTTCTCTCATATTTTGTGCACAAATTTGTTTACATCCCTGTTAGTGAACATTCCTCATTTGCCAAGATAATCCATCCACCTGACAGGTGTGGCATATCAAGAAGCTGATTAAACAGAGTGATCATTACACAGGTGCACCTTGTGCTAGAGACAATAAAAGGCCACTCTAAAATGTGCAGTTGTCACACAACACAATTTCACAGATGTCTCAAGTTGAGGGAGCGTGCAATTGCCATGCTGACTGCGGGAATGCCCACCAGAGCTGTTTGCAGATAATTGAATGTTCATTTCTCTATCATAAGCCACCTCCAATGTCGTTTTAGAGAATTTGGCAGTACGTCCAACTGGCCTCACAACCGCAGACCATGTGTGTGGCATTATGTGGGTGAGCCGTTTTCTGATGTCAACGTTGTGAACAGAGTGCCCCATATTGGAGGTGGGGTTATGGTATGGGCAGGCATAAGTTACGGACAACAAACACCATTGTATTTTATTGATGGCAATTTGAATGCACAGAGATACTGTGATGAGATCCTGAGGCCCATTGTCGTACCATTCATCTTCTGCCATCACCACATTTTTCAGCATAATAATGCACGGCCTCATGTCGCAAGGATCTGTACACAATTCCTGGAAGCTGAAAATGTCCCAGTTCATCCATGTCCTGCATACTCACCAGACATGCCACCCACTGAGCATGTTTGGGATGCTCTGGATCGACATGTACGACAGTGTGTTCCAGTTCCCGCCAATATGCCAGCAGCATACTACCCTGCATCCCACTGCTGGCTTGCTTCTGAAGCTAAGCAGGTTTGGTCCTGGTTGGGAGACCAGATGCTGCTGGAGGGCCAGTAGGAGGCACTCTTTCCTCTGGTCTAAAAATAAATATTTCAATGCCTCAGGGCAGTGATTGGGGACACTGCTCTGTGTAGGGTGTCGTCTTTCGGATGGGATGTTAAACGGGTGTCCTGACTCTCTGAGGTCATTAAAGATCCAATGGCACTTATTGTAAGAGTAGGGGTGTTAACCTCAGTGTCCTGGCTAAATTCCCAAGCTGTCCCTCATACCATCATGGTCACCTAATCATCCCCAGCTTACAATTGGCTCATTCATCCCCCTCCTCTCCCCTGTAACTATTCCCCAGGTCGTTGCTGTAAAGAGAATGTGTTCTCAGTCAACTTACCTGGTAAAATAACGGTAAAAAAAAAATATATATTCAGCAACTTCACACAGCCATTAAAGAGTGGGACAACATTCCACAAGCCACAATCAACAGCCTGATCAACTCGATGTGTCGAGCTGCCTGAGGCAAATGGTGGCCACACCAGATACTGACTGGTTTTCTGATCCACTCCCCTACCTTTTTTTAAGTTATCTGTGACCAACAGATGCATATCTGTATTCCCAGTCATGTGAAATCCAAAGATTTGGACCTACTACTGTAATTCAGTCAAATATTTAACCTTTTAGCATGTTGTGTTTATTTCTGTTCAGTGTATGTTTGAAAGCACACAAATGTTCCTACAACCTCAGACACAAACTCTCTGTTAAAAATCATTGACAGTGTTTACTATACACCAGAAAAACTTCACAAAATGAATGATGAAATGTCTTTCCTTTGTTAGCACTGTAAGAGGCAAAAGGGTACTTTATCACATTTTGGACATGCAATCATATTTAAATATTTTGGGAATCAGTAATCAACACATTGTCAGAATGTTTATTGTTCTATCCCTCGCACACCCATCGTGTGTCTGTTTGGGACTAGAGAACTAGTTCCATGGAACAAGAATAAGAAAAAATATTGGATCTGTCTGTGCTCGCAGCAAAGAAATGTATAACATTATTCTGTAAGTCAGATAGTCAAAGCCAGTGTGTTAAAGTAGGGGGACTATCATTTGAATATAATTTATTTTTCAACAGGACAATGACAAAACAACTCCTTCAAGACTGTTAGAAAAGCATTCCTCATGAAGCTAGTTGAGAAAATGCCAAGAGTGCGCAAAAACTGTCATCAAGGCAAAGGGTGGCTACTTTGAAGAATCTAAATTATATTTGGATTTGTTTAACACTTTCTTGGTTACTAGATGATTCCATGTGTTATTTCATAGTTTTGATGTCTTCACTATTATTCTACAATGTAGAAAATATAAAAATACAGAAAAACCTTTGAATGAGTGGCTGAGTCCAAACTTTTGACTGGTACTGTACATCTTTGTTTTGTTTTTCAAATAGATAGTTCTATAGCGTGAGTATTCAAAGGGTTGTAGGTCTTCTTTTTTTTAATCTCTAGTTGGTGTGAGAGGGTCTTCAGTAACCAAATGCAGATTCTCCAAGTGTTTGTCCTTTTCAGTATATTTTAATTCATCTATAGTGTTCCTTTTTAGAGAAGAAACAAATGGTATGATGTTCCGTCTAATGTAGGCTTTCAGGGAATCCCATTAAAGTGCATACTGCTGCATTCCGGTGCACTTCAAAGAAAATATCGAAGTGACTATTAACATAGTCAATAAATGACTCATTTTGCTAGAAGCAATACAGTGCCTTGCGAAAGTATTCGGCCCCCTTGAACTTTGCGACCTTTTGCCACATTTCAGGCTTCAAACATAAAGATATAAAACTGTTTTTTTTTGTGAAGAATCAACAAGTGGGACACAATCATGAAATGGAACGACATTTATTGGATATTTCAAACTTTTTTAACAAATCAAAAACTGAAAAATTGGGCGTGCAAAATTATTCAGCCCCTTTACTTTCAGTGCAGCAAACTCTCTCCAGAAGTTCAGTGAGGATCTCTGAATGATCCAATGTTGACCTAAATGACTAATGATGATAAATACAATCCACCTGTGTGTAATCAAGTCTCCGTATAAATGCACCTGCACTGTGATAGTCTCAGAGGTCCGTTAAAAGCGCAGAGAGCATCATGAAGAACAAGGAACACACCAGGCAGGTCCGAGATACTGTTGTGAAGAAGTTTAAAGCCGGATTTGGATACAAAAAGATTTCCCAAGCTTTAAACATCCCAAGGAGCACTGTGCAAGCGATAATATTGAAATGGAAGGAGTATCAGACCACTGCAAATCTACCAAGACCTGGCCGTCTCTCTAAACTTTCAGCTCATACAAGGAGAAGACTGATCAGAGATGCAGCCAAGAGGCCCATGATCACTCTGGATGAACTGCAGAGATCTACAGCTGAGGTGGGGAGACTCTGTCCATAGGACAACAATCAGTCGTATATTGCACAAATCTGGCCTTTATGGAAGAGTGGCAAGAAGAAAGCCATTTCTTAAAGATATCCATAAAAAGTGTTGTTTAAAGTTTGTCACAAGCCACACCAAACATGTGGAAGAAGGTGCTCTGGTCAGATGAAACCAAAATGGAACTTTTTGGCAACAATGCAAAACGTTATGTTTCGCGTAAAAGCAACACAGCTGAACACACCATCCCCACTGTCAAACATGGTGGTGGTAGCATCATGGTTTGGGCCTGCTTTTCTTCAGCAGGGACAGGGAAGATGGTTAAAATTGATGGGAAGATGGATGGAGCCAAATACAGGACCATTCTGGAAGAAAACCTGATGAGTCTGCAAAAGACCTGAGACTGGGACGGAGATTTGTCTTCCAACAAGACAATGATCCAAAACATAAAGCAAAATCTACAATGGAATGGTTCAAAAATAAACATATCCAGGTGTTAGAATGGCCAAGTCAAAGTCCAGACCTGAATCCAATTGAGAATCTGTGGAAAGAACTGAAAACTGCTGTTCACAAATGCTCTCCATCCAACCTCACTGAGCTCGAGCTGTTTTGCAAGGAGGAATGGGAAAAAATGTCAGTCTCTCGATGTGCAAAACTGATAGAGACATACCCCAAGCGACTTACAGCTGTAATCGCAGCAAAAGGTGGCGCTACAAAGTATTAACTTAAGGGGGCTGAATAATTTTGCACGCCCAATGTTTCAGTTTTTGATTTGTTAAAAAAGTTTGAAATATCCAATAAATGTCGTTCCACTTCATGATTGTGTCCCACTTGTTGTTGATTCTTCACAAAAAATACAGTTTTATATCTTTATGTTTGAAGCCTGAAATGTGGCAAAAGGTCGCAAAGTTCAAGGGGGCCGAATACTTTCGCAAGGCACTGTATGTTGAATCTTCAAGACTTGTGTCACAGGAGGTTCCTCAAATTCAATGGAAAAATTGAAGAGTGGTTAGATAAAAATTATAGTATAATAAACACAATTAGAAATTCCGGAAAAACTAATTTATGGAAGAAAGAAAAAAATATATTATTGAATAGGACTTGTGTACATGACAATAAAAAGAAAAGCACCATTCATTAGGATGTTTTGTTCTCCATACTTTTTGAAGTCCCAAATCTTGAGACATATTGGCCAATGATTGAACGTTAGTCGATGATTGATCAAAATTGCCATCTAAAATACAATTAAAATCTCCCCACCCACCCCCAAAAGATAGGAGCTTTAAATTGTGACACCATGATGGTGAGATCATTAACAAACTTGGGGTCATCGAGATTAGGCAAGCAGCAGTTTAGTAAGATGACCTCAACATTGTTAAGAAAATCTAACAAAAATAAACCATTCAGACTTCATTCCTTCTGGGGAAAAAATACACTAATCAGGATGGCAACACCTCTAGAGTTGGATGTAAAAGAGGAATAGAACACTTTGCCAAGCCATACCGATCGAAGTTGCTCATGAGCAGTTGGTAAGAGATGGGTCTCTTGTAGAAAAGCTGTGCCCTCTCTCTTTATTCAAATAAATACCTTTTTTTTCAAAGTGCTTCCCAAACCATTCACATTATGTTGTATTTGAGCATTTCATTTTGAAATTCATAATATTTTTAGGAGTGACATAATAAACACAGGAAAAACAAAACCACAAGACAGAATAACACAATAAGCACATATATAAGCAAGAAATTAGGGGAAAAAAAGCATCCCCTCTCACTCCCAATGGATGCTCCCTGAAAAAATGAAAAGGATTCTTATTACCTGACCGTAATCCATCCTAATATGGCCATACAACTTTAAGAGGTATTAGATATTGTATAGGCCTAGATTATTCGGATCGTTGTAACCATATACATAAGAGGGCTCCAAACAACATGATTTAATTATTGGTAGATCATCAGTTCAAAAACAGTTTGTCAACTATTAGACCAAGTCTCAGTCAGTTGGACCAAGTCGGAGTGGTCTGCTCTGCTTGATTCCACAGAGCGGTGCAAAGATGACCAATGATTGTCCATTATGGTCCCCAATAAATATAATAATAATTGCCGTAAAAAAATAGAAACAGCTTGTTGAACATTGGCATCATTAACAGGCAGTCTGCTCAGTTTGAATCTATAGAATCATTTTACGTATCGACTGACGGGTGAGCATAATAACATTTATCCATTGGCCTAATTAATACAGCAAAATAAAAAGCATCTGTGTTGCCTTCGGCCAAATCATAAGGCGATGGACTACTTGAATCTTAAGAGGCTGCATAACCCATCAATGACAGCAGCCAAAATAAAATACATATTTACATCAGAATGGAAGTAGAGCTAGGCTACTGTCTGAATGATGAGATGGGAGACTAACAACGCTGTTGCTCTTCCGGCCCGTTTGATGACCTGTACATGCATTGTGATTCTTGGCGTCTCGAGTCCGTGAGAGTAACCGTGATGTCCCGGAAAGTGACAATCAGCCTGCAGGGAAATAGCAGCCCATATCTCACTTTTGCATCCCACAGGTGCGTACGCACTTCGTTGAACGATGCACTCTTTTTCACCATCTCAGCTGAGATCTGCATAGATGTGCACTCTCTGGCACTGGTACATCATATTGCCAGCAGCCTCACCAGCCAGCCGCGTAATGGTCTGCTTCGTCTCCAGGATAAACAGCCTTGTGATCATACAACTTGGCTTGTATATGCGCGGCCCGGTGCGGGTGGTACGTGTCTAAGTTCGTCGGAGCTGAACACCTCGCAGAGAAAATAACAAATGAATGAAGTAGGGTTGTTGTTTTCAATTACGCCCAGCACATGGATGTTGAATTTCCGACTATGATCCTCGATTTGTTGTCATTCCTCCTTTAATGACATGTGCTCTGCTTTGATTTCTGCATGGTTCTTATCCAGCTCTACAAGCCAGCGGGAGAAATCTGTTGCTAATGTCTCTAGATTTCCCAGATTTTGAGTTTGCACCCATGCTTTTTTGAGCCCTTTTGATTCTTGGATCGGATTCAACTTTTGATCAAAACCTATAGTGATTGATTCACGTAAAACTTATCTTATATAATGGATGTGAGCTCTGTGCGATCAATATCGACTAAGTCACCTCTACCAGCCATGTTCGTGGTCTTAGTTAATACCAGGCTTGTAAAACAGGATAGCTTATACACTGATGGCTTGTATGTTATCTGATAAATCAATTATTTGCTGCAACTTGGTGCAAAATAAATGGCGACATTTCGCTTTGCTTCTTACATTTTAAAATAAAATCATATGTTTGTTAGAAGACACCTGCTGCCGGAACAGGATGTAATTCCAATCAAAGAGAGAAGGGCTTCTGATTTTTTCTTAAACATTTCTCCTAACCACCAGACAGGTGGCCCAGTTTATATGTTGTAATTGGAGCCTGGGATTAGTGGGAATGAGTGTTCAAATGAATTGCCCTATCTGCATACCCTATTGTCCGAACACACAACACATGGATTGAAATTGGAGGGAAAACGAAGACAGTGTAGTTTACCCTATATCTAGTGAGGGTGTCTGGCATCCCTGGTGAGGAGTTTATGATACAGTAGTATTGTATATCTTCAAAGTGCACAGAAAGAAGAGCAGCAGCAGCTGCCGTGTTAACACTCACAACCCCAAGAAACAAAATCAGAGAAAAGAGGAGAATATCTGTGGCACTTGTTATCATAATCACACCATAGTTCATGTTTAATTGTCAGGCCCCAGGTGAAGAAAGAGAAAGAGCGAGGAGAGGAGAGAAAGAGGAGATGAGGGAAGGAAGGAGAAAAACATAGGAGGAGCTCCGTTACTACCAGTCAGGGTTGGGTGGATTAATTGAAAAATTTAATCTGTTACCGATTACAGTTACATAAAAAATTAAGTAAATCAGTAGAGCTGGGACGATAAACCGAAAATTACAGACAACATTGCCCTCCTCTTACCGAAGCAATTTTGCTTACATCGCTAATTTTGGTGACTATGCTACACAACGTTCCTGCAGGTTTTTGGGTTCTAAAACCATTATTTGGTCAACAGTAGGTTAATTAACCTGCTTCTTTCGCTGCTGGCTCTAAATCCATCTCCCCTCTTTGCACACAGAGTGAAGGGAGAGATGCATTCTGATAAGTGCAAGCATACTGACAGTTGAGCAACATCTCAAAATGAAATTGCAATTCTGGTCCCTGGGAAGTCACTAGCAGATTACCTGTGATTAGGGGGTCTGAACTGGGCCCAGTTGGAAACTAAAGGACTTGTGTCCAATAACAGAGGGAAGCGGGATGTTTTTCAGATGGTATGTACTGGGATTGAAGCACCTATGGATGCTTCCCAGGGGTTTATCCAAGCTGACATATGGAATTATTTTAAGATGGTCATTAGTGATACACGATATGACATTTTTGGCCGATACCGATAGTTTCCTTGCCAAAAAAACTGATAACGATAACCAATATTTACCATTTTTGCGGCCTTTTAAGCATTCTAGTACAGTTAAATAGTTAACACACACAGATGGACACAGCGGTCTAAGGCACTGCATCTCAGTGCAATAGGCGTCACTACAGTCCCTGGTTCGAATCCAGGCTGTATCACATCTGGCCGTGATTGGGAGTCCCATAGTGCGGCGCACAATTGGCCCAACGTCGTCCCTACCGTCATTGTAAATAAGAATTTGTTCTTAACTGAAGTTTACACACACTGACCAAAAAGTTATTTTGTTGGCATTTACGTATGGCCCCATTACCAGTAAAACATAATCAAAACCTATTTATTTCACTTACTTGCTGTGCTGTTTCATTGTTCATTTTGTTTAGTCGTTTCATTCTCAACCAGGATTTCTATGGAACGCTGTTTGGGTCGTTGTGTTATTTGATGTGTATCTTTTTTGACACGCAACATCTGTTTCAGTAGCTATGGTTAGCTAGCTAACTATATTGCTAGGTGTCATCAACTAAAATAACCCTAATTTATAAGACAGTTCTTATTTGGTTAATGGTGGTCGGACCCATCTATGTGAAGCTAGCCATAATAAGAATTAGCCACAATAGTGGACTTTGCGGTTAGCCTTCAAAATAAAGGTATAGCATAATTATACTATTTGTATTAATTTGCATTACTGTCAATTACATACTTTTATTTTGAAGGCAAACCAAATTTCACTATTGTGCCTAATCCTTATTGTGGCTAGCTTCACAACACAAAATCCGGAGCGGCCAAGCCTCACCAGCCAGATGAAGCTAGCTGGCTGCTTATAACGTTAGCTTTGGGCAACAGAGTTAAGTTGCTGACTAGCTATTTATTTTCATGAGCTGAAGTTCAATTTCAATAGGCAAACAACAAGTGGCAACCTAGCTAATACTTATTCACATGGATTCCTAAATCATTGCTAAGAATAATGAAAATGACTGCAGGTTCTACTGGTCATTGTTTTCAGGCTGTTTTGTATTGGTGCTAGTAAGGTACCAAGCTAAAGCTAGCTACCGCAGAAGTTGCGGTCGAACAAATGATGCTTAATTACCAATGCTGTATTGTAAACACATTGTTCGTGGCCGATGTTTGCAGACTTTTGTACAGCTTTGACAGTGCTACTGTATCTTTTTTGACACACAAAGAGTCAAACGGCGTTCCATAGTATATATAACTCCGGTAGGGCAACAATTGAAAAATAGCGCACTTGGTTGTTTGTACCGGTGCCCGACCAGTCAGTGAAAGCCAACATCAACCGGTCTCTCGTGGGTGATTGTCAAGGGAAATGAATTCCATTATTTTGGCTTTATCTTCGTCTTCATTTATCTTCGTCTTTTGAGTTGTCTCGCTGAAATGTTGTTACTCTTTGAAAATGACTGCTCGATCCACAGCAGTCATTGTGGGCTAGTTTAGGAATGCTGTGTTGCACGTTTAGGGCAAAATTTGACGTGGAGTCAAAACGTCACGTCACGTGATATAGGTATGCACATCCGCTTTGACATCGGTTTTGCACATCAAGGCGTTAAACTAGACATCGGACGACACCGATGTTGGCATTTTTAGCTAATATCGGGCTATTCCAATATGTTCACCGATATATCGTGCATCCCTAATTGTCCTTATTGTACTATGGATCATTTGGCTACTTGATTTTGAATTTTAGGACCCTTTTAACACACACGCACACAAATTAATAGAATGGCATTTACTACCATGGCCCAGAGACGTACATTGAATAATACATTCATAAATGGCAAAAAAAGACGGTAAAAAAATAAATAAGAAAACAGGTTTTGCAGTGCTTGTCCTAGATCTAGGAAATGATATATTTATTTTTTATTCACTCATACTTAACCCAATTATTCAGTAGGCACACATGTTTTTCTAAACTGGTACTGGTTACCTTCAGACAAGTCCCGTGGGGTATATAGGTTGTAGGTCAAACCGTTCGGACGCGACAGACGTTTTTGTGAGTAGACCGATTTTTCGGGATGTTTCATGGTCTGACAAACACTGCCCTTTCACCGCAGATGCGGAAGTGCAACAGATATCTCTAGCTTAAAGAACAGATTTTTATGGGGATTTTTTTAATGTTACAATCGACTCTACGGGGTTAAACTAATTAGCATGTCCAAGCAGGAATGCATTATTCAAGATACTTTGATGTGCAACCTTAACCAGTGATGGTCATTAATTTTTGGTTTGACAACTGGGCTACGAATCCAAATTAGGGTTCCAAAATGTTCCGATTTTTTTCAATATAGAGATAAATTTGCTAACATCTTTTTGGGCACTAATATCACCTAAAATAATTAATGTGGGACTAATTCACCACATGAGGAAGTGGTTAGTTTGCCAACTCTAAATATAGCCTAATTATCACTGATAGTTTGCAGTGTAATTGACAGGCCTATCTAACAGTAAATTTAATGAATAGGTCTATGCAAGGGTTCCCCAACTGGCAGTGATTTTCATTTGTACCCTCAAGGTTTCTAAGTAAAAAAAAAATATATAACATTTTATTTTTGGGACATAAAATACTGTGAAAACACCAGCAAATCAGCTCCAAATTATATTACATTTAATTATATTAAATTTGGAAATCTCTTCCAAAGTATTCCCACGCATAACAGAGAGATATGTTAAGGTTTGAAATTGTAATGTTTTAGCGAAATATTATATCTGTTGGGCGATCAATTTCCAGTCTACAAATCGTTCGTAAATTCACTCTGGTTATCTACTCTGATTTTAGAGCACTCTGAGTGTGCCAGAGCACAGAATAACTGATGAATTTACAAACGCTCAACACCTGTTGAATATGAACAGTGTCAATAAATGTTGGCAAAACAACGTAATTAAATTGTTGCCAGCAGCACAGTGACAGTCACCAACGCTCTAGGTAACATGAAAACTGCCTAACCAGCTCTGCTAGGGTGAGTAAAATAGTCAAAGAGATGTGTTCTTATTTGTGTTCTGGAAGTAGCTAGCAAGCTAGCCAACTTTAGCCAATTAGATTGGGTGCTCGACTGCCGTTGAGGTCAGAACACTCGGATCAACCCTACTCCTCGGCCAGAGCGTCCAGCAATCAGGAAGCATTTTCTCTCCCGCTACTCAGAGACAAAGTTCAAGTTGACTGTAAATATGCTACAAATGTCTGATTGACCAGTGGGCCAGGTGTAAAATGATTTGGAAACCTTACCTATTCATTCAATCAACTGGAGCCATCTACACTTGATGGGTCATCGATCAGCTGGACAATAGAATCTTGCTGAGTTGAGAGCATGTGAGAAGTCTTAAAGGTAAGCGAAATAACAGCAAGACTGACAATGTTATCAAATGTTCCTATTGATATTAGATGAAGTAATCCAAAATGTATATCAGCAATTTTATATAAAAATAACTAATTCTGATTACTTTCTTTTTTTATTTACCCAGGTTGATTAAAGTTGACATTTTTGTAATCATATTACGTTACTACTGTTACATGTAATCCGTTACTACTCAACCCTGCTCCCAGTCTACTCAGTTTCATGGAATGCTTTAAAAGGTGTCAGCATGATTCAGTTCGGCTGGCGCCTAGACTAGTTCGAACTGAACGAGTGTGCTCGCATACTCCCTTAAAAAACCTTCAATGAGAAAAAAGCAGCAATTGTACTGTTTGTCATGAAGACGCCGTAGCCAGTATACACTTCCTCAAAATAGTCCAAATTATTTCTAAAATAACACATTTGGACATTTTTAAAGGAGATTTGTCACGCAATTTTACACCTAAAATATTTAGTGCAGTATTTCTCAATGAAACATTTTTTACTTTGGCTACAGACTTCAGCTTGCCTCCAGAAAAAAAATGTTGCGTACCCGAACAGCCCCCCCCAAAAAACTCACCAAAGTCCAAAACAAACAAACGTCTCAAAATGACATAACACATGCACAAACTCCTCCGAACTGTTCCGGCTGGGAAGCATGCTCCTTAAGAGCTTATCAGCCACCAGAAGCTCACACACATGAACACACACAAACCCTATGGCGACTGGTGGGGGTTTACTCAATATTAATTCTGATGTGAAATTGTGGTCCGTGTTAACACAACGAAGAAGATGGAGAGCAGAGAAATCCTCCAAGAATTCCTCCACGTCCTAGCCTAGCTGTGGTCTTTGGGAAGTCATTAGCAGGTTACCTGTGATTAGTGGGTCCGGACTGTGCCCAGTTGGAAACTAAAGGCCTTGTGTCCAATAACAAAGGGAAGCAGGATGTTTTTATTATTATTATTAATTTATTTTTTTACAGTTGGTCGGTACTGGAATGGAAGCTCCTAGACGGACGCTGTCCAGGGGTTTAGAGCCCCAAATCCGGCGGGGGAGTGGCAGACAAAAACACACACACACACTAGACTAAACACACTGGCAAAACACAGTACTTACCTCATGTGACTCATACATTGTATACCTAACTACATTTACAAACAAACCCAGAGATGTGCCATGTGACAGTAGGACACAGGCCAATTCAAAAACAATAGTTAACTGGTCAGATTTCCCTGACCCAATTCCATGTAAACCATCAGGAGGAAAAATCCAACTGGCCCTGAACCAGTACTAAGCAGCATACATCATGTTCCACGCTTATTGAGAAAGAGACAGCCAGGAGACCTACTTGGCAGTGAGTCCCCAATCCTCATATATCCCTAATAGACAACCCAAAACCCAGTAGCCCTGTTATATGGCTTTGGCACTCAAAAATAAGTTTCAATTAACAGGTGTGCCTTGTTAAAAGGTCATTTGTGGAATTTCTTTCCTTCTTAATGCATTTGAGCCAATCAGTTGTGTTGTGACAAGATGGCCCTATTTGGTAAAAGACCAAGTACATATTATGGCAAGAACAGCTCAAATAATCAAAGGGAAACGACAGTCCATCATTACTTTAAGACATGAAGGTCAGTCAATGTGGAACATTTCAAGAACTTTGAAAGTTTCTACCAGTGCAGTCACAAAAACAACAAAGCTCTATGATGAAACTGGCTCTCATGAGGCCTGCCACAGGAAAGGAAGACCCAGAGTTACCTCTGCTGCAGAGGATAAGTTAGAGTTAACTGCACCTCAAAAATTGCAGACAAAATACATGCTTCACAGAGTTCAAGTAACCGACATCTCAATGTCAACTGTTCAGAGGAGACTGTGTGAATCAGGCATTCATGGTCAAATTGCTGCAAAGAAACCACTACTAAAGGACACCAATAAGAAGAGACTTGCTTGGGCCAAGAAACACGAGCAATGGACATTAGAACGGTGGAAATCAGTCCATTGGTCTGATGTCAAAATTTGAGATTTTTGGTTCCAACCGCCGTGTCTTTGTGAGACGCAGAGTAGGTGAATGGATGATCTCTGCATGTGTGGTTCCAACCATGAAGCATGGAGGAGGAGGTGTGATGGTGTGGGGGTGCTTTGCTAGTGACTGTCAGCGATTCATTTCGAATTCAAGGCACACTTAACCAGCATGGCTACTACAGCATTCTGCAGCAATACGCCATCCCATCTGATTTGCGCTTAGTGGGACTATCATTGGTTTTCAACAGGACAATGACCCAACACACCTCCGGGTTTGTAAGGGCTATTTGACCAAGAAGGAGAGTGATGGAGTGCTGCGTCAGATGACCTGTCCTCCACAATCACCCGACCTCAACCCAATTGAGGTGGCTTGGGATGAGTTGGACCGCAGAGTGAAGGAAAAAGCAGCCAACAAGTGCTCAGCATATGTGGGAACTCCTTAAAGACTGTTGGAAAAGCATAACAGGTGAAGCTGGTTGAGAGAATGCAAAGCCATCTGGTTGAGAGTGTGCAAAGCCATCTACCTTAAAGGATCTAAAATATATTTAGATTTGTTTCTTCAAACACTTTTTTAGTTACTACATGATTCCATGTGTGTTATTTGATCGTTTTGATGTCTTCACCATGTATTCTACCATGTAGAAAATAGTTTAAAATAAAAAATAAAATAAAAACCTTGATGAGATACTATGGTGCTGAAGAAGGCTGACGTTTTAAGTATTCCTAATTATTTGGTTTGTTTCTTTGCGTTGTTTGTAAAAAAAAAAATGTTTTACCTTATTTTGTACGTAATGTTGCTGCTACCATCCTTTTCCAGCACTGCCTTAACCCTCTTGGGCATGGAGTTCACCAGAGCTTCACAGGTTGCCACTGGAGTCCTCTTCCACTCCTCCATGACGACATCACGGAGCTGGTGGATGTTAGAGACCTTGCACTCCACCTTCCGTTTGAGAATGCCCCACAGATGCTCAATAGGGTTTAGGTCTGGAGACATGCTTGGCCAGTCCATCACCTTTACCCTCAGCTTCTTTAGCAAGGCAGTGGTCATCTTGGAGGTGTGTTTGGGGTCGTTATCATGTTGGAATACTGCCCTGCAGCCCAGTCTCCGAAGGGAGGGGATCATGCTCTGCTTCAGTATGTCACAGTACATGTGGGAATTCATGGTTCCCTCAATGAACTGTAGCTCCCCAGTGCCAGCAGCACTCATGCAGCCCTAGACCATGACACTCCCACCACCATGCTTGACTGTATGCAAGACACACTTGTCTTTGTACTCCTCACCTGGTTGCCGCCACACACGCTTGACACCATCTGAACCAAATAAGTTTCTTGGTCTCATCAGACCACAGGACATGGTTCCAGTAATCCAGGTCCTTAGTCTGCTTGTCTTCAGCAAACTGTTTGCGGGCTTTCTTGTGCATCATCTTTAGAAGAGGCTTCCTTCTGGGATGACAGCCAAGCAGACCAGACCAATTTGATGCAGTGTACGGCGTATGGTCTGAGCACTGACAGGCTGACCCCCACCCCTTCAACCTCTGCAGCAATGCTGGCAGCACTCATACATCTATTTCCCAAAGACAACCTCTGGATATGATGACGCTGAGCACGTGCACTCAACTTCTTTGGTCGACCGTGGCGAGTCCTGTTCTGAGTGGAACCTGTCCAGTTAAACCGCTGTATGGTCTTGGCCACCAGCAGCTCAGTTTCAGGGTCTTGGCAATCTTCTTATAGCCCAGGCCATCTTTATGTAGAGCAACAATTGTTTTTTTTTTCAGATCCTCAGAGTTCTTTGCCATGAGGTGCCATGTTGAACTTCCAGTGACTAGTCAGTATGAGGGAGTGTGAGAGCGATGACACCAAATGTAACACACCTGCTCCCCATTCACACCTGAGACCTTGTAACACTAACGAGTCACATGACACCGGGGAGGGGAAATGGCTAATTGGGCCCAATTTGGACATTTTAACTTAAAGGTGTACTCACTTTTGTTGCCAGCGGTTTAGCCATTAATGGCTGTGTGTTGAGTTATTTTGAGGGGACAGCAAATTTACACTGTTATACAAGCTGTACACTCACTACTTTACATTGTAGCAAAGTGTCAATTTTTCAGTATTGTCCCATGACAAGATATCTTTACAAAAATGTGAGGGGTGTACTCACTTTTGTGATATACTGTATATACACACCGGCATGAATGATGTTATTGTCCCACCTAGCTACTATAGATATTTTAGAATGAATGCACTAACTTGGTCCTCGGTATCCCAATTTGTGCATGTTTTGGTTTTTGCCCTAACACTACACATTTGATTCAAATAATCAACTAATTATCAAACTTTGATAAATTAGAATCAGATGTGTAGTGTAAAGGGAACAACCAAAACCTTGTAACGTAAACTCACCCCATTCCAGGCTACAAAGAAAACTAATGGGAATTTAGAGACTGTTTACGTCAAAATCGGGGGTGTGAACTAAGTTTCTATTCAAGCGTTGATCGATATAGTAATGGCTCTATAGTATTGGAGAAAAGTTGAAAAATAAAACGACCCTCCGTTACATCTTGACGTGTCATGTCGTAACGTACAGCACGCATAAAGCAACTATTTCTGTCTTACAATCTCTCTCCACCAGGTGTAGCACTTCTATCATTCTTTAAAAACAAGAAATGGACAGTGACGGGGTAAGGGGGGATACCTAGTCATTTTTTGCGTCATCATTGCATGCGATCATCATTCTCAAAGCCGCTGTTTACTTCTAAGATCACTTTAGCACCGCACTAAAAACCTGATTAAAATTCGACACAAACCTTCAAATAGGTATGTAATGACACATTATATAAACTCTTTATAGTGTTTTATTTACATTTTAGAGGCGATAATGTGATAAGTTGGACAGATCAAGTGAAAAACAGCAATTTTCCCACACATCATCATGCATTAGTTTCGCTTCCCCATCGCAATTTTTTTTAAAGACCCGACGGGGCTCATTGCCTGCTTTGATTATGCAGAATCGGGCAGCGTTTAGAGTCGTGTAATTGATTCTGTTGGAAAGGGGAGAAATTGTGCTTTACAATGATATTGACAATAAAGGTGATCTGGAAGTATTACGTTCTGGGGGCGCTAAAATAAGGTCAATTGTACGGACCAAGGCGATGTATGAGTTTACGCTACATCGCTCTGAGCGTCTGCTAAAAGATGAAAATGTACATGTAACTTTATAGGTAGTACATTCAATAACCACGGATTGCAATACCCAGTACAAGTAAGAACATATTAATATTTGATCAAAGTAGAAAGAAGATTCTTGTTTTCTGCATTTATACAGGTAACAACTTATGTTACATTCGTGGGACCCAACCCTGGCTGTCTTTAGCTACTGTAACTATGACAACTCACATATTTCTCTGCTGTTCTGGTTCGTCCTTGCTGGACCGGAATTAGTTTTCTTTTGTTTCTATTTTCGCTTCCCTTCATTTTCTCACGTGGAAAAAATAACCAATGAAATGTGTTTCACAGGTATTGTAGCTAGGTAACATTAGATCTGATTCTATCTAGCTAACTTCATTGGCGTCTTCCTCCTTTGAAAACTTGAAATGTATAGCTGCTGACGTTGTATTCAATAGAGTCTGACCGTAAAAATGCATCCCCGTTCAAATACCTTACTGGCACAAACATCTGCACTAACGACAAAAAGTTTGACAGGCTGTCAGTCACTTGGTTGCTGTAGTCACCAGCCACTCGACTATAGCTGAGGTGGTTGTATTTTCCTGTCTATATACAGTATTTTACGTGCAACAGCTAGTTCGCTTGCTACTGAGAGAACCTTGCTAGCTACATTTTATCTAGCGAGCAAAAATTTAAGGCGAGGTCGAAAAATTACAGGAGAAGTACACCAAAAACGATATTAATTTTTCCGAGCTCTCCGCTGCCCTGTGACCTCGCTGTCAGTCCCCAGACAGATAGATAGCAAGCTATGCTAGCATCGTTGCTGGCTACCTGCAAGATACACGTTCTGACGTTGTCATTGTCACATTTGTCATTTTTTCGTTGTCCTCCATATTCTTTTAAATTGTCAATCTTCCATCCTCGCCGGTGGTTGGTGATCTGTGCGCACAATTTTCAGTCACGATTCGCTTCCTGCTGAATCTCCTCTCACGTTTCAACCGCATTACCTCCAGCTCATAGTATCATAGACAACTGGTCTAGGTTCAGCATATGTCTTCAAGTTGTATTTAACACATACTAAAGTAATTCAGATCTGATCTGTCATCAGCTTTTCATATGTAGACATTGTGCTTAATGAATACAAGCATGCAGCCCTTGGCGTTAGACCCTAGGCAAGAAGAGGGAATGTGTTGGTAACTGCTGCCATCCCATGTTTGAAATAGGTAACATTCTAACCAGCTGCCAAGCACATGATTTTTCATTTTTTTACATGTCACATTTTCCACGTATAATTCTCCCTATCGAGCACTTTATATAATTGTTCAGTTCTTGAAGTTTATTTTAATAGTGTTGCACAACA
Organism: Oncorhynchus mykiss; assembly: GCF_057628025.1. NCBI lineage: Eukaryota > Metazoa > Chordata > Actinopteri > Salmoniformes > Salmonidae > Oncorhynchus > Oncorhynchus mykiss. Next base: position 42,722,082 of record NC_143025.1, read on the forward strand.
TTTATAGAAAACTTTATTTTATTCCTTTTTATTTAAAAGCTCCCTAAAACATCTTATTTTGTATAACACATGCAAAACAAATTTTGGGGGGGGTTTCTGCCCTTGACACCAGACCCCGACTTCCTGCTATGTACTGTTTTAATGTACACTCCTGCCATTCTGATGTGGTTCCTTCTAAACCAGACACAGAAAAATATCTTGTTTTGTTTTTTTAACAATGATGAAGTATATAAAAATATTTCTAAAGTGTTATTCACATTGGTTTTGTGTGTTGTAATTTAGAAACAAAACAAGAATCCTATGAATACCAGCAATCTCTCCTAATAAAGTAATCACTATATCTGACCAGCTACAGTAGGTGGCCGAGTGATGGCTTCAATGCCTTACATCGACATAGTTAATTAGGTGCACACATCTGGTACCGGGTCGAACACTCCTTTGCCAACAGAACAGCCTGAATTCTTTGGGGCATTCTACAAGGTGTCGGAAACGTTCCACAGGGAGGTTGGTCCATGCTGACGCTTTGGCATCACACAGTTGCTCCAGATTGGACAAGGGTACATTCATGCTGCGAACAGCCCGTTCCATCTCATCCCAAAGATGTTCCATTGGGTTTAGGTCAGGACTGTCCAGGCCACTTGAGTAAACTGAACTCACTGTCATGTTCCAGGCAATGTTTTCCACACCTCAATTGTCCCGTGTTTGTGATTGCGTGCCCACTAGACCTGCTTCTTCTTGTTTTAGCTGATAGGAGTGGAACCCAGTGTTGTCGTCTGCTGCAATAGCCCATCTGGGACAAGGATCGATGAATTGTGTATTCCGAGATGCCGCTGTTTGTCACACTATTCTCACTTTTGAACTGTGCCATTATTTGTCTGTTTGTGGCCCACCTGTTAGCTTGCTTATTCTCTTTCGACTTCTCATCAACTAGCTGTTTTCGCCCACAGGACTGCCACTTGATTTTTTTGTTTGCACCATTCTCGATTAACCCTGGACATCGTTGTGTGTTAAAAGCCCAGGAAAGTGGCTGTTTCTGAGGTACTGGATCCGGTGCACCTAGCACCGACGATCATTAGTTTTGGGTCAATTGTTTTGCCCATTGTAACGTTCAATCGAACAGTAACTGAACGCATCGATGCCTGTCTGCCTGCTTCATATACTGTAGCGAGCCATAGCCACGTGACTCACTTTCTGTAGTGGTGTACCTAATAAACTGGCTGCTGAGTGTATATCTACCATTTTATTGGAAATACAGTGCATTCGGAAAGTATTCAAGACCCCTTTACTTTTCCCACATTTTATGTTTCAGCCTTATTCTAAAATGTATTAAATTGTTTTTCCCCTCATCAATCCACACACAATACCCATAATGACTAAATAAAAACAGTTTTGTAGAAATGTTTGCTAATTTATAAAAAAAGAAAAACTGAAATATCACATTACATAAGTATTCAGACCCTTTACTCAGTACTTTGTTGAAGCACCTTTGGCAGCAATTACAGAATCAAGTCTTCTTGGGTATGACGCTAAAAGCTTGGCACACCTGAGTTTCCCCCATTATTTTCTGCAGATCCTCTCAAGCACTGTCAGGTTGGATGGGGAGAGTTGCTGCACAGCTATTTTCAGGTCTCTCCAGAGATGTTAGATCGGGTTCAAGTCTGAGCTTTGGCTGGGCTACACAAGGTCATTCAGAGACTTGTCCTGAAGCCACTCCCGAAGCCACTCCTGGCTGTGTGCTTAGGGTTGTTGTCCTGTTGAAAGGTGAACCTTCGCCCCAGTCTGAGGTCCTGAGAGCGCTGGAGCAGGTTTTCATCAAGGATCTCTCTGTACTTTGCTCCATTCAGCTTTCCCTTGATCCTGACTAGTCTCCCAGTCCCTGCTGCTGAAAAACATCCCCAAAGCATGATGCTGTCACCACCATGCTTCACTGTGGGGATGGTGTTCTCGGGGTGATCAGAGGTGTTGGGTTTGCGCCAGGCAAAGTGTTTTCCTAGATGGCCAAAAAACTCAATTTTAGTCTCTTCTGACCAGAGTACCTTCTACCAAATGTTTGGAGAGTATCCCACATTATTTTTGGTGAACACCAAACGTGCTTGTTCATTTTTTTCTTTAAGCAATGGCTTTCTTTCTTGCCACTCTTCCGTAAAGCCCATCTCTGTGGAATGTATGGCTTAAAGTGGTCCTATGGACAGATACTCCAATCTCTGCTGTGGAGCTTTCCAGCTCCTTCAGGGTTATCTTTGGTCTCTTTGTTGCCTCTCTGATTAATGCCCTCCTTGCCTGGTCCGTGAGTTTTGGTGGGTGGCCTTCTCTTGGCACGTTTGTTGCGGTGCCATATTCTTTTCATTTTTAATAATGGGTTTAGTGATGCTCTGTGGGATGTTCAAAGGTTTGGATATTTTTATATAACTAACCCAACCCTGATCTGTACTGCTCCACAACTTTGTCCCTGACCTGTTTGGAGAACTCCTTGGTCTTCATGGTGCCGCTTGCTTTGTGGTGCCCCTTGCTTAGTGGTGTTGCAGACTCTGTGGCCTGTCAGAACAACTGTATATATAATGAGATCATGTGACAGATCATGTGACACTTAGAATGCACACAGGTGGACTTTATTTATGTAATTATGTGACTTCTGAAGGTAATTGGTGGCACCAGATCTTACTTAGGAGCTTCATGGCAAAGAGAGTGAATGCATATGCATGCACCACATTTCCGTTTAAAAAAATAATAATTTAACAATTTATTTTTTTAATTTCACTTCACCAATTTGGACTATTTTGTGTATGTCCATTTACATGAAATCCAAATAAAAATCTATATTCATATTACAGGTTGTAATGCAACAAAATAGGAAAAACACCAAGGGGGATGAATACCTTTGCAAGGCACTGTAGGTGGGAGGGGCTGAGGGAAGCTGATGGCTGGGATGTGTAATTGGAGACGGTGTGGAGTTGCTGGGCGGGAGATAGAATGATGGTCAAAGATAAAAGTACAAAAAATATTTTTCAAGTCAAAATAAAACATGACAAAAAGTAAGTTTGAATGACACTGAGGGTTAGTGTCTTTCTGAGGCTGAGGTTTTTCCTGAGGCTGATGCCGTGCAGGTGTTTGTACACATGCATATACACACAGTCTCATTCAAATGCACACAGGTGCACATAGACGGACACACACACTGGTAAATAGTGCCATACATGCACTCAAACATATTCAATTGACCTTGCTGTTATGATTTTTGTTGTCCTTGATGTCTGTTGTTTTTTGCATTGTTGTTTTCCTTTGTATTTCTATTTTTTCGCTTTTGTTAATTTTTTTGGTTGTTGGTGCATTGGGTATGGGGAGGCCTTGGGGTGAGGAATGTAAAATGTTTTTTTTAAGTACTAGTAATATATATTTTTAATTTGGGGGTGTGTGTGGGTGGGGTCTCAGATGGTTGAGGGGCAGCTCTTGGGGAACTGTGGGGGGAGGGATCTTGGAGGGCTGGCGGTTGGGCTGATCAATACCTGGTTTGGGTCCCAGTTTTTTTACTTTGTGGGAGATCTGCCGACGTGCCCTTGATCAGGGAGTTGACCCTACTTGGTTCTGTGTGTCGCTCTGGATGGGAGTCTAGTCATCTAACAATGTGATGTAGTTGTTGAGCAGCTTCACTGCAGGTATATTGTATTAAACATTCAATAACAAAATGGGGAAAAAATGTAAATAAATAAGAGTACCAGTCAACAGTTTGAACACACCTACTGATTCCAGTAATTGTATTTATTTGTACTATTTTCTACATTGTAGAATAATAGTGAAGACTTCAAAACTATGAAATAACATGGAATCATGTACTAACCAAAAACCTGTTAAACACATCAATATATATTTTATATTTGAGATTCTTCAAAGTAGCCACCCTTTGCCTTGATGACAACTTTGCACACGCTTGGCACTCTCTCAACCAGCTTTATGGAATGCATTTCAATAAACAGATGTGCCTTGTTAAAAGGACATCAGGAAACAGGGGGATGCACTCCCCTATCTACATCGATGGGGCCGCACCGGAGAAGGTGGAAAGCTTCAAGTTTCTTGGCATACACATCACTGACAAACAGAAATGGACCACCCACACAGACAGTGTGGTGAAGAAAGCGCAACAGAGCCTCTTCAACCTCAGGAGGCTAAAGAAATTTGGCTTGTCACCTAAAACCCTCACAAACTTTTACAGATGCACAATTGAAAGCATCCCATCAGGCTGTATCACCGCCTGGTATGGCAACAGCACCGCCCGCAACTGCAAGGCTCTCCAGATGTTGGTGCAGTCTGCCCAATGCATCACCAGGGGCAAACTACCTGCCCTCCAGGACACCTACAGCACCCGATGTCACAGGAAGGCCAAAAAGATCATCAAGGACATCAACCACCCGAGCCACTGCCTGTTCAAACAGCTATTATCCAGAACGCGAGGTCAGTACAGGTGCATCAAAGCTGGGACCAAGAGAAAAAACAGCTTCTATCTCAAGGCCATCAGACTGTTAAACAGCCATCACTAGCACATTAGAGGCTGCTGCCTACATCATGGGACCACGCAGCTGTCATACCGCTCAGGAAGGAGACGCGTTCTGTCTCCTAGAGATGAACGTACTTGTGTGAAAAGTGCAAATCAACCCCAGAACAACAGCAAGGGACCTTGTGAGGATGCTGGAGGAAACTGTTACAAAAGTATCTATATCCACAATAAAACGAGTCCTATATCGACATAACCTGAAAGGCCGCTCAGCAAGGAAGAAGCCACTGCTCAAAAAACTCCAGTGGTCTAGCATTGCTTCACTGTGCCACCAGAGACTCTGGGTTCGCGCCCAGGTTATGTCGCAGCCAGCCAAGACCGGGAGGTCCGTGGGGCGACGCACAATTGGCCTAGCATCGTCCGGGTTAGGGAGGGTTTGGCCGGTAGGGATATCCTTGTCTCATCGCGCACCAGCGACTCCTGTGGCGGGCCGGGCGCAGTGCGCACTAACCAGGTCGCCAGGTGCACGGTGTTTCCTCCGACATATTGGTGCGGCTGGCTTCCGGATTGGATGCGCGCTGTGTTAAGAAGCAGTGCGGCTTAATTGGGTTGTGTTTCGGAGGACTCATGGCTTTCGACTTTTGTCTTTCCCGAGTCCGTACAGGAGTTGTAGCGATGAGACAAGATAGTAACTACTAACAATTGGATATCACGAAATTGGGGAGAAAATTGGGTAACATTTAATTGTAAAAAAATTAAAAGCCAGACTGCGGTTTACAACTGCACATGGGGACAAAGATTGCACTTTTGTGAGAAATGTCCTCTGGTCTGATGAAACAAAAATTGAACTGTTTGGCCATAATGACCATCATTATGTTTGGAGGAGAAAGGGTCAGGCTTGTGAGCCAAAAAACACCATCCCAACTGTGAAGCAAGGGGGTGGCGGCATCATGTTGTGGGGGTGCTTTGCTGCAGAAGGGACTGGTGCACTTCACAAAGTAGATGGCATCATGAGGGTGGAAAATTATTGAAGCAACACCTCAAGACATCAGTCAGGAAGTTAAAGCTTGGTCGCAAATCCGTCTTCCAAATGGACATTGACCCCAAGCATACTTCCAAAGTTGTGGCAAAATGGCTTAAGGACAACAAAGTCAAGGTATTGGAGTGGCCATCACAAAGCTCTGACCTCAAACCTATAGATTTGTGGGCAGTACTGAAAAAGCATGTGCGAGCATGACTCAGTTACACCAGCTCTGTCAGGAGGAAAGGGCCAAAATTCACCCAACTTATTGTGGGAAGCTTGTGGAAGGCTACCGAAAATGTTTGACCCAAATTAAACAATTTAAAGGCAATGCCACCAAATACTAATTGAGTGTATGTAAACTTCTGACCCACTGTGAATGTGATGAAATAACTAAAAGTTTAAATAAATAATTCTCTATACTATTATTCTGACATTTCACATTCTTAAAATAAAATGGTGATCCTAACTGACCTAAGACAGGGAATTTTTACTAGGATTAAATGTCAGGAATTGTGGAAAACTGAGTTTAAATATATTTGGCTAACGTGTATAAAAAACTTCCAACTTCAACTGTATGTGACTCACCACCTGGATTCGGTCTTATGCAGAAAAATTTGACATTGTGTTTTTTACATTGGATAAAAGTAGAGACTAAGTGCTACCAAATGGTATATCATACACTGCATTTGAGGAACAATGGGTAAGTAATTCTGCTCTGAAAGTTGATCAATTTCTTAACTCACTTCTGAGAAAATGGCCTTTGAATGTTTTGGTATCTAGTGAAGAGCTTTGTCTACATCCATTCAGCATCGTTCACACCCTCTTAAGCTTTAGCCCCACCCATCTTGTTTTGCTCTCGGAATGCACACTTGACACTTTGGCCGATGATTTGTTTACTGATGGGTAACATGAAAATAGCCTAACCAGCTCTGCTGGCAACAATTTCATTTAGCTTTTTTTGCAGACGTTTACTGACACTGGCCATATTCAATGGGTGTTGTACACATGTTAGCTAACGAGCCAGCCAGCTAAAGTTAGCTAGTTAAATAACAATGAACACAGTGCCAAATCATGTCGTTACTACCCTGCATGAATACGGCTCTGGGATACGAACAATATCATCAGCTAGGGAGCCAGCCAGCTAACATTAGCTAGCTAGATAACAGTACGCTTTAGCTTGAAATTAAACCACTTTCTGTCAATATCTGAAAATGTACTGTAAGCTACCGCATTTCTGTACGTCGCGCTGTAACGTAATATTTCCAGGTCAACTGTAATATAAATACCATTGAAAAGCAAGATTTCTCCCCTTTCCAGCAAAATCAATGACGTTCGTCTCTCCATGATTGAAGAAGGCAATGAGCTCCGTTGGGTCTTTTAAAAATGGCGGCTGGGGAAGCGAAACCTACTGCGTCATAGGGAAAGTGGGAGATAAGCCGTGTGGGGAAACTGATTTTTTCACCCAATCTGTCCAATTTATCACCTCTAAAATGTAAATTAAACACTATAAAGAGTTTATATAATGTGTCATTACCTATTTGAAGGTTTGTGTCGAATTTTAAATCCGGTTTTTAGGGTGGCACTAAAGTTATCTTCAGAAGTAAACACCGGCTGTTGCGGCTTTTGAGAGTCATGATGGCTTGAAGTGATGACGCAAAAAATGAATGCATTCAGTTGGGCAATTAACTAGGTATCCCCCCTCACCCTGTCCCTTTCTTATTTTTAAACTGTGAGAGAAGCGCTCACCTGGTGGAGCGAGGCTGTATGTCAAAGAATGAGTTGCTCTATGCGTGCTATACGTTACGTCATGACACATCACAATTTAACGTACAGCTCCGGAGGCAGGGGCGAAAATCTGATATCAACTTTGGAGGGGACAATTACATGACATTTTCTCAATAGCCATTCCTGAGGGGAACACCAAAAGTAGTGCTGTAACACATAGCCTACGTTGTAATATGTTAAATGTATATTGAGGAACCATAATTACTACTACTGGATAATTGATAGGTAGTTAACTGAAGGGTTGTCCCAACTTGTTCAAATGTTTAAATCATTATAATACTACTACTAATAACAGTTATAGCAGTGTTCCTTATCAGTCCAGTATGTATGCAGATATTTGTATTTACAACCAGCAACACCAAGAAAGGCCAGTAGGTGGAAATGGTACTGTACACTGTATGGGTGCAGTTTTTGTAAATACAATGAACATGGTGCGATCTCATCTAAAATAATCTCCATTGAGAACCATCACAAAGTTGGTCTCCGTATTGAATTGACCTTTTTATTTGACTTTTTCTGATACATTTATATAGTCATTAAATATGTGTGTGGCACAATAGCTTAACAAGAACCAAAAGCTCAAAATAAGTACAGTTCTAAAAGCGAAATAACTACTTCAATGAATAACCCAAATAAAATCAACCAAAATACCCTTCAAAAATACTTATTTATTGTTCAGTCAGTGTCTCAACTCTTTAAACAGCAGCTATGGGCAAGTATGTCACACAAAGTATGTCATTTTAAATAAAATAACATAAAATAAATAATTAGTAAGTGTTTTGTCATGTACTAAAAACTGAAAACTACTGAACAAATATCATACTATACACCAGGGGTTCTTAAACAGGGGTCCGTGGACTCCATTGGGTCCCTGGTGAAATTGGAAGGGGTCCGTGGACTCCATTGGGTCCCTGGTGAAATTGGAAGGGGTCTGTGGACTCCATTGGGTCCCTGGTGAAATTGGAAGGGGTACGTGGACTTCATTGGGTCCTTGGTGAAATTGGAAGGGGTCCGTGGACTCCATTGGGTCCCTGGTGAAATTGGAAGGGGTCCGTGAAATAAAAAAGTGTAATGAATGTATTCAGATCCACAAGGATTCCAGTAACTTTACATATAATATAGGAGTGGAGATCCCTGAGGACCGCTCAAAACCTTGCCCGCCTTGCCTCAAAATATGCAGGGGTTCCAGTACCCAAAAACTGTTGAGAACCATTGCTATACACACACTACTGAACAAAATAACCAAACATATGTTTGCGGGTTTCAATGGATCCAACAAATTGCTGGCAGATATTTTCGCTCGAGACTGTCCAGCCTGTCTTTATGTACATTACAGACAACTGCGCAGTTCAGTCTCTCTTGGCCCATGCTAGCCCGTAGCCAAGTCTTTAAACTGCGGAGTGCACTGAAACTCCTCTCAGACTCACATGAAGACACTGGCAACACAATCAAAATTCTGATCAGCACCTCAACTTGGTCAAACTACCCCTGCACCTCCACTGGAAGCCTCCTGAGGACCTATGCTGCTTCTCCAATGCTGTATTTGTTGCGAAAGAGGCAACTGCACTGAAAGATAATCTATGTTCATCTCAGGGTACTGATCTAGAGACTCATCCAACTCCCCCGTGAGAAGCGCTCTTTCCAACTTTTGCAGGATGGTCACCAAGTTGAACCTCCATACCATCCAACACTTGGTGCCCAATAGTGATACACTGTTTTGCCAGCAAATCGTCTTGGGTGTGTCTCAATGAGTTCAATGGTGTCAATCAATGTTATTGCTTTCGCATACAGTGCAAGGTAGCTTTCATCATTTCTCTTGCCCCTAAGAGATGACTGCACACACTCGACTGCAACCTGCATACCAGAGACAGTCTGAGTTTTCTTCTGCAGTGAAATGTTTAGTCATTCAAGCTCTCCAAGAACAACAAAGGCAAGTGTGAGGCCCAACACAGTCTTGCCTTTGCTGAAGTGCTCAAATAAGCCACTGGCAGTTGAAGCTGTCTTGGATTCAGTTTTTGCCATCTCCTCTAGGCTGCTTAGTACCTGCTCATACTGCCCTAGCACAGCTCTAATAGCAGTATTCCACACAGTCCACCTTGTTGGACATGGGGATTTCAGGGTGGTCAAATGTGCATCTTTGACTGGATTAACCTCACGTTAGTTACGTGCATTGAGTGCCTTTTAGATGGTAGACACGAACCCTCTGTCACCTCGCCAGCTAAGGAACACTACATTGCATTGCTAGCTTCTCTCATTGACTCAAATTCAAATAGCTGCAAACACTGGTTGATGTTACTGTAGGTAGCTAGCAAACATCAGCTAACCACTAGCTAACATAGAGAGTGACCTGTAATTTAAAGCAGCAAAAAATGAAGACTGGCGACGGTTCTAAATGTGTTTTCTTGTATTGAGTGGTAGAAGTAAAGAAATGTCTAACATATCCTTTGTTTGAACTACTTACTGGAGGTCAGCCACCAATGACAGACTCTGTCAGATTCCCACACATGCACAGTACCTGCATCATGTGCCACTGTTGAGGGTGGGAGGAAGTGGATCAAACCATTGTGAGGCAAAGGGCGGGGGGGGTCCGCAATATTTTGAAACTTAAAAACGCGCTATTAAGTGTTTATAATCAGCACAAGTGCTTTCATTATTATTATAATATTATTTAAATTACATAGTTATGTTTACAGTGATATATTCGGGGGGACAAATCATATTTTTCCCAGGATGGGGTGGTCGTGTCCCTGGGATTTCCGGCTATGGTCGGAGGATCCGTTTTTTCAATTTTTCTCCAAAACTATCGGGCCATTACCATGTCATACAATGGTTGAATAGAAATGTAGTTCACACCGCAGATTGTGAGGCCAACACAATCGCTACAGTCCCATTAGTTTTCATTGCAGCCCTGTTTGTTTGCCGCAGTTGCGCAAATGTGTATGTAATGGGGTTAGCAAACAGTAGCAAGCTAATGCTAGACTATCTTACCTGTATACATCATCATGCACGGTTGCCCTTAGTTGTAGCTATCATACTCTAATTCCACTGATTTCAAAACTTGATCCTCCAGAAAGTGGAGAGCAACACTTATGCAGCTTCACTACACAATGCATAAAAAAAGCTGCGTTTGACAGGATTACCAACACAGACTGTCGAGCTCAAATAGACAGAAAGAAGCCTTCTATATGGCTCGGCATGTCCAGCCCACTCATTATCTCAACCAATCACGGCTAGTGGGAAGGTTGCTGACTTTTTCTGTGGCTTAACCAACAAGGCTCTTAATTTAACAATTGTATTCCTATTTACAGATGGCATAGAAGTTGGTTACTAAGGCACATGAAAGTTCACATGTTCGAGAAAGCATTTCTGTCAAAAATCTCATTTTGATTTTTTTTAAATGGCTCTCCTGTGAAGTCGTGACTTGCGACATACGACTAGTTTCCTGAATCGGGTCAAATATGTGGGAACTCCTTCAAGACTGTTGGAAAAGCATTCCAGGTGAAGCTGGTTGAAAGAATACCAAGAGTGTACAAAGCTGTCATCAAGGCAAAGGGTGGCTACTTTGAATAATCTCAAATCTAAAATCAATTTTAATTTGTTTAACACATTTTTGGTTACTACATGATTCCATATGTGTTATTTCATAGGTTTCATGTCTTCACTATTATTCTACAATGTAGAAAATAGTAAAAATAAAGAAAAACCTTTGAATGAGTGGCTGAGTCCAAACTTTTGACTGGTACTCTTTCTATCTATCTATCTATATATATATATTCCACCACTAATGTCCATTGCTTGTGTTACTTCTTATTGATGTCCTTTAGTAGTGGTTTCTTTGCAGCAATTCTCCCATGAAGGCTTAATTGGATGCAATTTCTGAGGCTGGTAACTCTAATGAACTTATCCTCTGCCGCAGAGGTAACTCTGGTTCGTCCTTTCCTGTGGCGGTCCTCATGATAGCCAGTTTTATCATAGCACTTGATGGTTTTTGTGACTGCACTTGAAGAAATGTGCAAAGTTCTTAACATTTTACGGATTGACTGACCTTCGTGACTATGAGTAATGATGGACTGTCATTTGTCTTTGCTTATTTGAGCTGTTCTTGCCATAATATTGACATGGTATTTTACCAAATAGGGCTATCTTCTGTATACCACCCCTACCTTGTCACAACACAACTGATTGGCTCAAACGCATTAAGAAAAGAAATTCCACAAATGACCATTTAACAAGGCACACTTGTTAATTGAAATGCATTCCAGGTGACTACCTCATGAAGCTGGATGAGAGAATGCCAAGAGTGTGCAAAGCTGTTATCAAGGCAAGGTGGCTACTTTGAAGAATTTCAAATATAAAATTTATTTTGATTTGTTTAACACTTTTTTTGGTTACTACATGATTCCATATGTGTTATTTCATAGTTTTGATGTCTTCACTATTATCTCAAATGTAGAAAATAGTACAAATAAAGAACCTTTGAATGAGTAGGTGTGTCCAAACTTTGACTGGTACTGTATATCAGGTAAAATAGGGGAAACACTTCAGTTGAGAAACCTTCGTAGCACCTACAAAAGCTATACATAACACCTGAGATAGACAGTTGTCGACATCACAGAGAACACCTGGTTGAACCTCTACTGACTATCAGACTGTCTCCCCTCAACTGTAGTGTCCCCCCTATTTAACCAGAGACCTTTGTTTCCTTTAAAACAGGAAGAGTCCTGTCCTGTCTCCCAGTATTAGGAGGACGCTGAAGCTGGTGCATCACAAAGAGGATGGCTGTGGGGGGTGCAGTCTGTTAACCCCCTGGGTCAGACCCTGGGTATTACTGGGCCACGGTAGGAGTTCTGGGTGATGGAGCCTTTATCTGTTGCTTCACAACACCCGAACCAGCAGAATGGGTGAGCTCACAGAAGCCTCTTGGGATTTCACCTGAGTGGGAGGAAGAGGCAAAAGGAGGAAGGGTCAGCATACTTATAGTTCATGTTACTATGTAATGTCATGACTTATGTTATGCTGAGTCATTGCGCTATCTGAAGTAAGACAATGAAAACCCTCCATTAAAGATTTTTAACAAAAATTACTAAAATAATGCACATACTTCTTTAATTCCTAACCAGTGTAATATTAATACACTCATACTTAGACACTAGCAAATTAAATTAGGGTAACTTAAATCTGCTGATGGTAGGCCTACAACAAGTATGATCCCAATAAGGAGGTGTTAGAAGATGTTATCTGTACAATGGTATTACAAAAAAAAACATTAACTAAGTGAGAGTCAAAGAGGGGATCATGTACTGCTGTTTAATGCCAGTAGGGGGCGTTCTACTGTTAAAGGATAGTGGTAGAGGTCTTCGCAGGTTCCGAAATGGACCTGGAGCTTTGCCACCCGGACAACTACACCTGTTTCGTATATAGATCTGGTTGGATCCAGACTCGATCTGACCTGAGTGAGGGAAGCAGCAGAAAATGTATTTTTTGAGCTACTTTACTAACCAGAGCTGATAAAGCGCAAGAGGAGGGAGAGAGGTGCCACTCTAGCAGGCAGGGAGGGGCTGTACTGTGAGCGATTGAAACAGGGAGGAGGGAGCGAGAGATGAGACAGCAACCAACCAAGCCGACTCACACTATAGTAGACTAATAATTGCCATAGGTAGGTTATTTATCATAAAATATGATTACGTAGTACCTGATTTGACTACACCAACCCGCGAGAAGCTAGTTAAACTAGCTAATGTTAGCTAGCTAGGCTAACAGGCTGCAGTGCACACATTTTCTAATCGTACAGTTAAAAATAACAACAACTCCATTCAGAATATTAAGTAGACCCTACCTGTTGGCTCTTGGTCGTTGTAGCCTATCCTTCTCCTTTAACTTTAAATTCTGTCATTGTAATTCCATCTTCCATTGATTATATATCTCCTAACCTTTGCCACACACGGAGTGAGCTCTATGACTGTAGCCTATTGCCGCATTGATGACTCATGATTGGCCAACAACAAGCTACACGCACCACACTCCACTCTCATGAAAAGCAAGAGCAGGAGCATACATTTTAAAAATCTCTCTCTCTCTCTCTCTCTCTACTGTAGCAGTCAAGTTCAGATCTATACGGCCCATTCCGGACAAGTCAGTTAAAATTACCCATACAGTCATAATAAATCCGACCCCAACCCGTGACATTATTTAGAATTCTGGATCTGGACCCACTCGGGTCCCAGATCAGGTCTCGGGTATTCGGGTACAGGTGGATCCATGAAGACCTCTAGATGGTGGTTAAAGGAAGGGTGGATTACAGGAAGCTGATACAGGCACACTGACAGGCACGGCAAGCCAGGAAGCAGTACCTTTACCAACCCAGGGACAGGAGGAAGAGGACAAAGAGGAGGAGGAAGGGGGGGAGAAGTGGAGGACATTCTCTGCTTGTTCTCCTGGAATAACTCAAGGTAGAGCAAGAGGGAGCGAGACAGAGGTAGATAAAGTGCAGGTGAGGTGAGAGAGGAGGGCGGGTGAGATAGGTATTCCATCTGCTCTTTTTCTCTAACAGTGATTTTTCTAAAGAGTGCATGACATAGAAATGAGTCAAACAACAGCCTTATAGAGGGTACGAGAAGAACAAAATAAGCCAGACCCTGTAAAAAGAGTGAGCTCACCTCTAAATTTGTCCGTGCCTTCTTCAAGACATCCTTTGTTGTCGACACTGTAAACAACCAGGGACAAAACAGTTCTGATTCATCTGTGACTGTCGCCCATCACTTCAGCACACACACATGCAAACACAAACGAGTCATATCACTGAGCCATTACAGAGTCTGCGCTGAGGGCCAGAGGATGAAGGACATTCAATTATGAAGAGACAGAGAGAGAAAGAAAGAGTTGGAGAGAGATGAGTCGGTCCACGACAGAGGGAGAGGGCAGTGAAAGAGAAAGAAAGAGAAACAACGGGTGTGCGAGCGAGAGAGAGGAATGAGGGGGGAGAAATTATGAACAAAGGAATAAACAAACAGGAAGATACATGACTGTGCATATGAGGCGGACAATATGAAAATAATAGAATAAGACAGGAGAGGGGGAGAGAAAGAAGAAAACAGAGGAGGGGAGGGGAGAGGTAAAGTGGTGAATAGTGGGGGAAGAGAACACGAGTAATTGAGACGAGAGTAGTGAGAGTCACTCACGTTGGCTGACGATGAAGTGTTCCATGCTGTCTTTGGTGCGGTTGGAGCTCTTCAGGGTCTCCATGGCGTCCCTTAGAGCCTCCTCCTGCTGTGAGAGCCGCTGACGGAGCGTGTGGACCTCATCCTTTAGAGACAGCTCCTAGACACACACAGATTGTCAAAAAAACACACTGTCACATTTCAAACATGTACACACACCTGTAAAGAGCAGTGAGGTTACAGTGATTTCACCTGGAGTGACGTGACAAATGTATAAACAAAGTCACCACTAAAGCACACAAACTCTAAACAATGATCATTAACTTCACACGCGCAACACGCTAACAGAGAAAGCAAATCCCCTTAACGTAAACCTTTGCAAACGAACATAAAGAGTGGACAGTGTCTCTGTATGTCATGCACATGAAGGCATTATGAATGCTTTATGAATGCTTTATAAAGAGTATGTGTTTCTGACCTTGGTGCTCTGAGGGTACCCCTCACAACTGGGCAGGGCTGCCCTCCAGAACATTCTGAGCAAGGAGTTGGCTTCCTCAAGGATCTGCCGCAGGGTCTTAGTGCTGGTCAGCAGTCTACTCGCGAAGCCAGGATCCGCAGGCTGACACACAGAGAAAGATACATGCACAGAGACAGTTTGACTAAACAAATCTAACTAAAACACAGGATAACAATACAAAAGTGTGACATATTTTCAGTTTAACTAGCTATAGTTTGTTGAATTTCAACCAATGATCTAAAAGTTACTCTCGGGATCATTAACTCCTCTGTAAAATGTCTGCTGCTCCTCTAACCTCTAAAGGACCCCTGACCTCTCACCTTATCCAGGCTGAGCTCCAGGAGAGCATGGTTGGCAGTGGCCTGGAGGGCAGCCTCCATCTTGCCGATGAGGACGTGTCCCTCCAGCATCTGCTGCTGTAGGGCATGGAAGTCATCAACGTGCCCTACAGCGTAGCGGCCATTACGGTTTGTAAAAGAGACGTCTGGTTCTTGGCCCTCCAGAGAAGAGTCAGTCTCCTGGGGATCCAGTGTGGGGGAGAGAGGGGAAGCAGGGCTGAAGAGTTCAGTCTCTCGGACAGGGGGAGAGAGAGCAGGGTCTGTGAGGAGAGGAAGAGTGGAGAATCAGTGTTAGAGTTGGGGTAAATCTCAAATGGCATGTTGCCCTATTCCTTAACTAGTTCACTACTACTTAGGCTCTGGGCAAAAGTAGTGCACTATATAGGCAGGAATAGAGTGCAATTTCGGACACTTTGTTAAGTGCCAATAAGTGTGGTAGAATATGTGGTAACAATGGTAACCGTATCCCAGAATGCATGCAGCGTAGCACTCCCTCGCTCTCACCGTGGAAGAGCTGTCTCTTCGCTGCAGGAGGGCATGTCGCAGAGGTCAACTGCTGCCCCAGCTGAACATGCAGGTCCCTGGTGTCAAAGGGCGCAGACTCCCCTGAGTGTGACCGTTCACCTGTATGTGTATTCTTTGGGACGCCACACACTCTGTGGTACATCTGGAGCTTATACTGTAGAGAGTGGATAAGGCCATGGCTCTCACACACCTGCTGCTCAAAGACATTCACCTCGTGCTGCAACCTGGGGACGCACACAACACAGTTATAAACACACACACACACACACACACACACACACACCTCCTACCTTTTGATGGCCTCCTGGTTGTTATGCCTGTCCTGTTTCAGCTGGGTGATCTCCAGGGTCTGAGCCTGTGTCTGCTTCTGCAGTTTCCTGCCCGGCTCCGCCCACCGCTCGGTCTCTAACTCTGCCTCCTTCACACGGGCACGCCCCAACAGCAACGCCTCCCGCAGCTGTTCCGCCTCCTTATTGCTGTCTAGAGGGTACAGAGGAACTCAGATACCAAGACAGAAATTACAAGGAATAATATGGTATAATGAGGCATAACACTTAATGTTTATCATTCTTCTCTCATTGAGGTGACTTAAAAAAAAGTTTGATTGTTGCATTTCCTTTAAAAACAGCTCATTTTTTGTACGTCATTTTATACATATGCATAATAGCATAAAACACGCCATTTGAATATTACATTAAAATTTGTTAAAAAGTACATGTTGCTTATTTAAAAACAATAGAAACAACCAGGAATAAAAGTATTTTTTCTTGTAAAAACATCCAATTCTGTAGAAGCCATTTAAAATGTGAACAAATTATTTAACAAAGGTAAAACATTTTTAAGACATGAAAACATGTTAAAAAGTAATTTTGTTAAAAGGCTGTCTTCGGTCCTTTGTACAGGAACGGGGTGAGTCCTTATCAAACTCGCCTCCTCCTGCTCCTCTGAATCAATTTCCGTCCCATCCGTCGGGGCCCAGAGGAGATCCCTCCCCTAGGCGCATCGCCATAGGCGCTGCAGCTCTGTCAGGCCGTGGCCGCCGGAACCTGGGGACTCGATTAATGCCCTGGTTGAACCGGGTTAGCATTGACTGCATTCGTGAATCACACTCCCAGAAAAAAAGGGTACGGTTAGGGTACAGTATTGTTCCCAGGGGTAAAAAGGGGTAAAAATATTGAAATAAAATACACATAATGTACCTTCAGAGGTAGACATAATGTATAATCTCACATGGTACTGTTCGGTAATCTGAGTACACGTCCTGGTAATCTGTCTTGCTCCGCGGCCTTGTGAATGTTGACCTATTTAAAGGTCTTCCTCACATCGGCTATGGTGAGCGTGATCACACAGTCGTCCGGAACAGCTGGTGCTCTCATGCATGCTTCAGTGTTGCTTGCCTCGAAACGAGCATGAAATGCATTTAGCTCATCTGGTAGGCTCGCGTCACTGGGCAGTTCTGGGCTGGGTTTTCCTTTGTAGTCCATAATGGTGTACAAGCCCTACCACAACCGACAAGCGTCAGAGCCGGTGTTGTAGGATTCAATATTAGTCCTGTATTGACACTTTGCCTGATAAATGGTTCGTCTGAGGGCATAGCGGGATTTCTTAAAAGCTCCAGCCTTTAGCTCGGTGCGGATGTTGCCTGTAATCCATGGCTTCTAGTTGGGATATGTACTTACGGTCACTGTGGGGACGAAGTCGTCGATGCACTTGTTGATGAAGCCGGTGACTGAGATGGTATACTCCTCAATGCCATTGGATGAATCCCGGAACATATTGCATTTTGTGTTAGCAAAACAGTCCTGTAGCTCAGCATCCGCGTCATCTGACCACTTCCATATTGAACAAGTCACTGGTATTTCCTGCTTTAGTTTTTGCTTGTAAGCAGGAATCAGGAGGATAGAATTATGGTCAGATTTCCCAAATGGAAGGCGAGGGAGAGCTTTGTATGTGTCTCTGTTTGTGGAGTAAAGTTGGTCTATTAATAGTATTATTAATAAAAACTATTAATTAAATAGTACCCACAAAACATAGACTGGTGTTTTGCGGGTACTATTTAATGAAGCTTGCCAGTTGAGGACTTGTGAGGCGTCTGTTTCTCAAACTAGACACTCTAATGTACTTGTCCTCTTGCTTAGTTGTGCACCGGGGCCTCCCACTCCTCTTTCTATTCTGGTTAGATACAGTTTGCGCTGTTCGGTGAAGGGAGTAGTACACAGCGTTGTACCAGATCTTCAGTTTCTTAATAATTTATCCTATTGAATAGACTTAATTTCTCAGAACAAGAATAGACTGACGAGTTTCAGAAGAAAGCACTTTGTTTCTGGCCATTTTGAGCCTGTAATCGAACCCACACATGCTGATGCTTCAGATACTCAACTAGTCTAAAGAACGCCAGTTTTATTGATTCTTTAATTAGAACAACAGTTTTCAGCTGTGCTAACATAATTGCAAAAGGGTTTTCTATTGAACAATTAGCCTTTTAAAATGATAAACTTGGATTAGCTAACACAACATGCCATTGGAACACAGGAGTGATGGTTGCTGATAATGGGCCTCTGTATGCCTATGTAGATATTCCATTACAAATCAGCCATTTACAGCTGCAATAGTCATGTACAGCATTAACAATGTATACACTGTATTTCTGATCAATTTGATGTTATTTTAATGGACAAAAAAAATGCTTTTCTTTCAAAAACAAGGACATTTCTAAGTGACCCCAAACTTTTGAACGGTAGTGCATATTTTATGGAAAAGATATGTTGTATGTTTCTGAACGATGCATCATGCTGCCTTGTTGGCAACATGACCAAGCAGAGCAGATTACTGTTCGATTTGAAAGGTGCGCTCCTCCCTCGCCGCTTTTTCCTGCTCACGTCAGCTTAATCGAACTCCCTCACTGTGTAAGAGTATTGAGAGTATTTTGTGTATTAGGAGTATACTAGGGAGTAATGAGAGTACTCGGAGCCGGGGCGGTTAGTTACCTCTGCTGGCTTGTTGGAGTCTGTCCTGCAGGCTGAGGTTCTCCTCTTTCAGAGCTCTGATCTCACTGGAAAGCTGGCTGACAGAGTCCAAGCCCTGGATGCAGATGTTGGTGGGGGCACCTGAGGAAGAAGAAGAAGGATGAGGAGAGATAGTACATTTCACTAGTGACTGCAAAGTTGGATGTCTAAAATATATCAACATCTGAGTAACGGTGGGTTGGTGGTCTAGTACCTTTGTCTCTGGCTTGGTTGACCAGTCCCTCCTCCAGCTGCTGTCGGAGGCGATCATTGGTCTGGATGGAATCCTCCAGGCGTTGACGTAGACTCCTGATCTCCCTCAGCTGCTCCTTCAATAGGTCAGAACCTGCACCAAACCACACAACAAAATACTGGTTACATTTCACAACCTAAAAAATGTGTATAGAATATATATATATATATATATATATATATATATATATATATATATATATATATATATATATATGTATAAACACAATTATTTATTTATTAAAAGGGCATCCAAAAAACATATACATAAACACACACACACAGCTTTGTTTTTGTTACATTTCAGGACTTTATGGAGTGTAGAAATTTTGACCATTAAAAATTATATTTTCCCTAACCCTAAACCTTCAACCTAACCCCAGCCTTAACCCCAAAACCCCTAAACCTAACCTTTCAAAAAAGTTATTGTTTTCTGACTCTTTCAGGGCATTCTGGTGAATTGTCTGACCATTGGGGTCCTGAGAATGTAGGAAAACAAGTACACACACACACACACACACACGTTTACATTAAAACTCAGATAAACACACACCTGTATGGCTGGTGCCAGACTGGTATCCTGACGACCCTGATGACAAATCAGCAGCGCCAATTCTAATTGGCTGAGCACCGTAAGCCATATCCCACATTGCACTGCTCTCCAGGAGGCTGGTGCCCACCTTCATGGGGCCACTGTGAGGAGACGGGTGGAAGGACAGAGGCTGGGCCAGGTAACTGGAGGGATCTGCCGACATCTGGAAGCCAATAAACGGCTTGGCTGAAGGAACTGAAAAACCTGCAGTAAGAAAGAGAGAAAAGCCCAAGCATGAATAAACAGGTTGGCCAGACAGCTTGTTGTGAGAGATACCTCAGAGAGCGTCCAAACACTATCAGAACCTCCAGTGTTGGGATGTTAGGATGGTGGAGAGTTACGTTGTAGGAGTGGGGTTAGGCTGGGTATGAATTAGCTCAAAGCCATACAGCACATCAACTTGCTCAATTACACTTGGGCCTGGAGAGGCCAATGTGACACGTCCTACCTCATTCAGAGGAAAAGCCTAATGGGTGGTGGGTTAGCACACACACTCACATGTTTATTCTTGCTCGTCTGGAATCTCAACAGGACAATACACCTGCAGTCCTGTCTGACATTACTACCATGGGGCATAGTTCAGAGCTTTGAATGTGAAACTCACTTACTGTACATCAAGTTTATCGACGATACTAATACTACTATCCCCGTGCCAGATTACACTATAACTGTAATACAAAACTTTAAAAGTACATTTTAAAGCTTATAACCTCATGTAGTGCTTAAAGCTTAACAAATGTAGCCACTCCATCCTACACACACACACACACACACACACACACACACAAGGTGCAAGCAGAGTGACGCACGCTCAGTATCTCCCAGCTGTCTCTGTAACATCTGCAGCTCCCGGTGAACCTCTGCCAGGGAGAAGCCCACGGGCCCGCTGCCATGGTAATGGGGTCGCAGGGTGCCCGTGTAGGGGTCAAAGAGCAGAGGGGCTCTCTGAGAGGAGAGGTCTGGGTGGTAGAGAGGCTGGGGTTGGGGCTGGGGAGGGGTGGGGAGGGAACGGGACACTGGCCCACTGTAGAGGCCTGGAGGTATGGAGGAGAAATACAGGTGAAAATAGAGATGAAAAGACGACAGGGATACAGAAAGAGGGGTGGGACCGGGAGAGGTATGAGGAATGAGGGAAGAAAACACTTCACAATGTCTGGACATGATAAAGTACAGAATGTGGATACAATGACAATGATAACAATGTGTTGAATAATGCAGTCACTTCCACTCCTCCTCTCTCTTCCTGTCTGTCTGCCTACCTGTCTGGGTCTGTGTGTCCTCTGGCGGCTGCATGCTGAGACAGCTGATGGAGGACTGGTGTCTGTGGGATGAAGTGTTGGATGGAGGGGTGGAGGGGTGGCGTGACATGGGCACACTGTTACAGTGGGAATCTGAGAGATGATGAATGAAAAGAAGACCGTTAAGTTGTGCACTACTGGGCATGCATTCGAAATATGGATGGGTGTGTGTCCGTGTGCGTGTGTGTGTCTATTGTTTACTGCACCTGTACTGGCTCTAGGGGAGGCACGTCTGTCTTCCTGGCCATACTCGCTGGCTGCGTCTATGTCTGAGCACAGCTCCAGGTCCTCATTGGTGGAGCCCTGATCATCAGACACAAATGAGATGCGGTCTGATTGGTCAGTGGTGTCAGAGAGGGCATGGCTACTGCAGGGTGTGTCAGAGCGCGGCTGGCGCTGGTTGAGTTTGGCTTGGAGAGACTCAATGACCTTATCCTTTTGTTGGAGCTCCTTACTCAGCCTGTACACACACAAACATACGGGGATACATTCAGTGATCTTGTCCTTGCCCACATATGGCCATACATCTGCTCTCTAGTGACAGAGGGACAACCAAAGCATGATCAAGCCATTATCTGTTCCGTCCTGGCCTAGTCACTCTACTGTCCTGCCCGTACAGACAAATAATGATGTTTGATGATCCTATCCTTCCTGACACTGATGCTTCTTACTGCCCACAGAGAGACAAACAGGGATCAACAGAGACACAGAGGTGACCAATCACCAGGCTGATACAGACAGACTGGCACATCAGCTCACTTAAGGTCTCATTTATTTTATTTGTATTTTATTTGTATCCGATTTCACCTTTATTGAACCAGATAAGTCAATTGAGAACCAATTCTCATTTACAATAGCGACCTGGCCAAGAGGCATACACATTGCAAGAGTGAACAGGACCGGACGAAACCAAACAAAATAAATAGAACACGTATTAAAGAGGTACAAATTCATAAAATATTGAAAAATAAGAAATATTCACAGTGGGTTAAAAAAAGAAAGACACACATGCTGTTCCCACTCAGCGGAATTAATTAATTGATAGCAGCATCAAGATTGCAGGGTGAAGGTCACCTCATCTCACCAATCTAAACAAGTGCCAGGCTGATCCCTCTACACACTCGCACACACACACGCACACACACAGCGGACTTGTGTATCCGTTTGCAGTCCAGCACTGGATACTCATCTGAAGGACTTACTGTATAGTACACAATTAATGATTATTATCAATCTCTTACTACAACAACAAAAAATGTACGATTCTTACTTGTCCAGCTGCCTGTGCAGGGCCCTTCTCTCTCCTTCAGTGTGTTTTCTATACAGGGCGAGTTCTCTCTCCTGGGCCCGGCTATCCCACAGAGAGAAGGAGAACAGAGAGTCTCTGTACAGAGGGCTGCTCTTAGACAGCATGGCATTCCAGAGTGGAGCTATGGGCTCGGGCCCCCTGCTCACCTGGCCAGCCTGCCCCACCAAAGGCCCTCCTCCCTGGGCCAGAGAGCCGCGGTAAACGAGGAGTGCTCGTTAGCTTACTGCCAAGGACGTGATCCCCGGAGTGTTAGTTAGGTTAGGAAAGGGGGAATGGGCCAGAGGGAGGGATGGAGACAGGGATAGAGGGATGACTGGTCGTAAGCAATCAGGTGAAAAGCAGAGTAAGTCCTCAGATTAGGCCTGGTGACAGAGACGTCCAGGGAAGTAGGCCGATCTGCTGGCTGTCTCCACAGCCGCCACACAGCACACGCACGCACGCACACGCACACACACACACACACACAGAATGAGGATACGGATGCGCAAATGTGTGTGTGGGCTGTGACTATGACTAGCGCAGTCGCGTAAGCAGCACCTTACCCAGGCCAGTACAGTACAGACAAGCCCATCAATGTCCCACAAATACCAAATCTGCTGTGCAGTAACTTAGATCAGGTGGCGTTTCCACCTCTTTAAACAAGAGGTCTTTCAAATACAGTTTCCTCTGTTTTTGTGATAGGAACTAGCTTGAAATGTTGCCAATTGAAATAGATGGCATCATGAGGTAGGAAAATGATGTGGATATATTGAAGCAACATCTCAAGACATCAGTCATTAAGTTAAAGCTTGGTCACAAATTCAACTTCCAAGTGGACAATGACCCCAAGCATACTTCCAAAGATGTGGCAAAGGACTACAAAGTCAAGGTATTGGAGTGGCCATCACAAAGCCCTGACCTCAATCCTATAGAAAAATAGTGGGCAGAACTGAAAAAGCGTGTGCGAACAAGGAGGCCTACAAATCTGACTCAGTTACACCAGCTCTGTCAGGAGGAATGGGCTAAAATTCTTCCAACCTATTGTGGGAAGCTTGTGGAAGGCTACCCGAAACGTTTCACCCAAGTTAACCAATTTAAAGGCAATGCTACCAAATAGTAATTGAGTAGTGCATGTGAGTCAAAAGTAGTGCAGTATTGGGAATAGGACATAGTGTCATCTCAGATGCAGCCTGTGCCACTACTTCAGAAGAGGGAACGAGAGACTGTTCTTTCAGCAATAGCCTGGACCAGAGAGAGAAAGCGACTACCTTTTCAGCATGAGCCTGGACCAGAGATAGCTAGCAGCTTGCTGTGCTCTAATGTTCTGCTCTGGTCCGTAAGTCTCTGTCCGCCTGCCCCTGTCTGTCACTGCCTGCCCCTCTAACTGGCTGGGACACTCTGTAATCCCCAGGCCAGTACAGTACAGACAAGCCCATCAATGTCCCACAAATACCAAATCTGCTGTGCAGTAACTTAGATCAGGTGGCGTTTCCACCTCTTTAAACAAGAGGTCTTTCAAATACAGTTTCCTCTGTTTTTGTGATAGGAACTAGCTTGAAATGTTGCCAATTGAAATAGATGGCATCATGAGGTAGGAAAATGATGTGGATATATTGAAGCAACATCTCAAGACATCAGTCTTGTTAAAGCTTGGTCACAAATTCAACTTCCAAGTGGACAATGACCCCAAGCATACTTCCAAAGATGTGGCAAAGGACTACAAAGTCAAGGTATTGGAGTGGCCATCACAAAGCCCTGACCTCAATCCTATAGAAAAATCGTGGGCAGAACTGAAAAAGCGTGTGCGAACAAGGAGGCCTGGCACTTTGTGACAAACACAAGACAGCGCGAGTCTTGTCCGCGTGCCCACAACACTGTAGCCTGGATGACTGGCTAATTCTCACTCTCTCACACACACACACACACACACACACACACACATGATGGAAAGAAAAAAAGGATGCTTCTCAGCAACCAAATCCCCCCGTGGCGGTTTGAGGCTGCTGCCACAACGATCAGAGGGAGACGGAGGGAGGGCAGTGGGTTCATCCAATCACAATGCTCCTCTCCAATGATTGTCCCCATGGGGCTGGTTAGCAGTGATGACATCACACAGCCCTGACTCAACATGTTTGCCTTAACGCTAATGTTGCTAACGCTATAAAACCAGCCACTCTACCAGCATGGGGGCGAAGGGACTAGAGAGGTTGAGAAAGAGAGAGGGCAAAGATGATTGAGTGAAAAAAGACAGGCAGAGAAATAGTGGATAGACTTAAGAAAGGAAAAGAGGGAAATGGAGAGATCTGTCTCTCAGTAGTTTTCAAAGAGATTACACCCCAACAATCACAGTCACAGTGGTGTATCGGATTGAGATCCGATGTCGTCAGCAACATGAGCAACTCACAGCCAACTGTCCAGTCTGCTGGTCTACCAGTGAGTTAATCAGACTAGTTGATTTTCTGCGTGGATCACTGATCAAGTGACAAACCAGAGAGAGAGAGAGAACCCCAGTGGAGGACACACATGCCCCCAACAATCAATGTTTTCCAACTGCCAAAGTCTACTGCTATAAAGAAGAGTTACCGACAATAGCAACCAGAGACGACACTGATACTGATGAAATACTGTTGCATTCATGTCATACTGTTGCAAACACACACATACGCACATAGAAATAAACACACAGGCTGTTCTCCCTCAGCTGAATTAATTAATTGATAGCAGCATCCTGATTGCAGGGTGAAGGTCACCTCATCTCACCAATCTAAAAAAGTGCCAGGCTGATCCCTCTAAACACCCACACACACGCGCGCACACACGCACACTAACACACACACACACAGCGGACTTGTGCATACATTATGCAGTTCAGCACTGGCTTCTCATCTGAAGGACTTACTATGTAGTACACAGTTAACGATTACTATCACTCTCACGTTACTAAATCAATTAATGTAAGATTCTTACTTCTCCAGCTGCCTGTGCAGGGCCCTTCTCTCTCTTTCAGTGTGTTTTCTATGCAGGGCGAGTTCTCTCTCCTGGGCCCGGCTCTCCCACAGAGAGAAGGAGAACAGAGAGTCTCTGTACAGAGGGCTGCTCTTAGACAGCATGGCCTTCCAGAGTGGAGCTATGGGCTCGGGCCCCCTGCTCACCTGGCCAGCCTGCCCCACCAAAGGCCCTTCTCCCTGGGCCAGAGAGCCGCGATCCTGGCCTCTCTGCTCCTCCTCCTCCTGCTCCTCCAAACCAGCGAGACAGTCGTTGTCCTCGTCGTGAGGGGTCGTCGCCGGGGTAACGCCTCTCAGCTGGGTCCCCACGTTAAACGAGGAGTGCTCATTAGCTTACTGCCAAGGACGTGATCCCCGGAGTGTTAGTTAGGTTAGGAAAGGGGGAACGGGCCAGAGGGAGGGATGGAGACAGGGATAGAGGGATGACTGGTCATAAGCAATCAGGTGAAAAGCAGAGTAAATCCTCAGATTAGACCTGGTGACAGAGACGTCCAGGGGAGTAGGCCGATCTGCTGGCTGTCTCCACCACCGCCACACAGCACACACACACACACATAGAATGAGGATACGGATGCGCAAATGTGTGTGTGGGCTGTGACTATGACTAGTGCAGTCTCGTAAGCAGCACCTTACCCAGGCCAGTCCAGTACAGACAAGCCCATCAATGTCCCACAAATACCAAATCTGCTGTGCAGTAACTTAGATCAGGTGGTGTTTCCACCTCTTTAAACAAGAGGTCTAGCAAATACAGTTTCCTCTGTTTTTGTGATAAGAACTAGCTTGAAATGTTGCCAATTGAATTGGATCCTGTTGGTGAGGTAGAGCGATTTATGCTAAGCGAGCACAATGATGCCAGTTATATTTGCTTTAAAGAAGCACTGGTGTTTTGGTACAGCAAGGAGGACAGTTCTTCACATTGAGGAGAGCAGTAGCTCTGTCTAGGTAGCTCTGTCTCCCTCTTTCACTCTGTGTCCCTCGGGGAAGAAGAGAGAGCATCCGATCCTGCATTCCAGAAAACCTCTTCCCTCTTTTCCCACCAGCAGCCAAACACAAAACAGAGCGACCGGAGAGAGTGGTGTTTTTCCAGAGACGGAGAGAGCAGAGCGGGATATTAGGCGGGTGTATCCGGGGCTGAATGGTCAAACACAAAGAGTCAGATAACCCTAGTCAGCCTTCAGTGTGTTTTACAACCCACACTGCAGCGCTGGCCCAAAAAACCTGTCCCCATCCGGCCCCTTTGTCAAATGTTGTTCTTCTAAGCTCCTCTGTCTGCAGGTTCTGCAGTGTGAGTGAGGGGAGCGTCTGTTCCTCACCCCAACATGTTAATGTTTATTACATTTGACCTCAAACTGGATTTTTTAAGAGGTTGTATACTTCAAAAAAAGGAACAAAACATTTGTCTAAAATCCACTACAAGCACAAGGTTAAGGTCCAAAATAGAAGTCCAAGTACTGTAGTCAATGAGTCCCCCCTTTAAAAAGTCCCAGGGCTTAGTATGAATCAAATGCAGTGTTCAGAGAATCCACCATTGCACATGTAATAGAGTCCTGATGCTCCGTAGTGCTCCTGTGGTTTTAGAAATGGAAAAGCTGAGCCTGTGCTGGAACATGCTCTACACTAGGCTTTGCTCTTCTCTTGCTATTTGTGGGGCAAAGTGATGCTCTCGTGCGCACTCCCTCTCTCTGTTCCACTCTGCGTCTCTCTCTCTCTCTCTCTCTCTGTAGATTTAGATGCTCCTGACCTATTTCAGTTCACTCTCGCGAGAAGGCACATGCGAGGGAATCAAATCAATACAAATCCCCTCTTTTCACTCACTCAATTAAGGGCTTGTCCTAAATGAGTCAAATGGCAATAAAACACATTTAAGTCCCCCGCATCTGGTTGGCCATCTGTGTGGCAGTACTGCAGGGATACATCCCCTGGATCTGCTTCTCTACATCCTACTCTCTCTCTCTCTCTCTCCATCCTCTCTCTTTTATAAGACAGCGAGAGGGAGAGGCACCTCTAATTACCCAAAATGCAATAGCTGACCCTGCTCTCAACCCTGTAAGGGCACAGGAACTCTAGGGGAAAGTAGTCCTCCAAAATCAGAATCTCCCCATTGATGCTTTAAACGAGAGTAGAACTCTAGCCGAGGAAAGGGGCAGAAACAGAGGAGAGCTGGGACACAGTTACTGCTACTCTGTGTTTATTGTATACTTCCCCCAACAGCGTTGCACGGCACAGAGGTGGGTTTCTCTGCTGACTCTGAAGCTGTGGTCTGGGCCTGGGAGTTATTCGGGCCATGGCTGCATCTGACATGAATTGACATCCTATTTCCTGTAGTGCACTTGCAGTTGAAGCCGGAGGTTTACATACACTTAGGTTGGAGTCATTAAAACTCATTTCTCAACCACTCCACACATTTCTTGTTAACAAACTAGAGTTTCGGTAAGTCGGTTAGGACATCTACTTTGTGCATGACATAAGTCATTTTTTCCAACAACTGTTTACAGACAGATTATTTCACTTATAATTCACTGTATCACAATTCCAGTGGGTCAGAAGTTTAAATACACTTAGTTGACTGTGCCTTTAAACAGCTTAGAAAATTCCAGAAAATGATGTCATGGCTTTAGAAGCTTCTGCTAGGCTAATTTACATCATTTGAGTCATTTGGAAGTGTACCTGTGGATGTATTTCAAGGCCTACCTTCAAACTCAGTGCCTCTTTGCTTGACATCATGGGAAAATCAAAACAAATCAGCCAAAACCTCCAATGTTTTTATTTAGACGTCCACAAGTCTGGTTCATCCTTGGGAGCAATTTCCAAATGCCTGAAGTACCTACCATGGTCATCTGTACAAACAACAGCACGCAAGTATAAACACCATGGGACCACGCAGCCATCATTCTGCTCGGGAAGGAGACACATTCTGTCTCCTAGAGATGGTGTGAAAAGTGAAAATCAATCCCTTAACAGCAGCAAAGGACCTTGTGAAGATGCTGGAGGAAACAGATACAAAAGTATCTATATCCACAGTAAAACGAGTCCTATATCGACATAACCTGAAAGGCCGCTCAGCAAGGAAGAAGCCACTGCTCCAAAACCGCCATGAAAGACCCAGACTACGGTATGCAACTGCACATGGGTACAAAGATCGTACTTTTTGGAGAAATGTCCTCTGGTCTGATGAAACAAACATAGAACTGTTTGGCCATAATGACCATCGTTATGTTTGGAGGAAAAAGGGGGAGGCTTGCAAGCCGAAGAACACCATCCCAACCATGAAGCACGGGGGTGGCAGCATCATGTTGTGGGGGTGCTTTACTGCCGGAGGGACAGGTGCACTTCACAAAATAGATGGCATCATGAGGTAGGAAAATTATGTGGATATATTGAAGCAACATCTCAAGACATCAGTCAGTAAGTTAAAGCTTGGTCACAAATGCATCTTCCAAGTGGACAATGACCCCAAGCATACTTCCAAAGATGTGGCAAAGGACAACAAAGTCAAGGTATTGTAGTGGCCATCACAAAGCCCTGACCTCAATCCTATAGCAAAATCGTGGGCAGAACTGAAAAAGCATGTGCGAACAAGTAGGCCTACAAACCTGACTCAGTTACACTGGCTCTGTCAGGAGGAATGGGCCAAAATTCACCCAACTTATTGTGGGAAGCTTGTGGAAGGCTACCCGAAACGTTTGACCCAAGTTAACCAATTTAAAGGCAATGCTACCAAATAGTAATTGAGTAGTGTATGTAGTGCATGTGAGTCAAAAGTAGTGCAGTATTGGGAATAGGACATAGTGTCATCTCAGATGCAGCCTGTGCCACTACTTCAGAAGAGGGAACGAGAGACTGTTCTTTCAGCAATAGCCTGGACCAGAGATAGCTAGCAGCTTGCTGTGCTCTAATGTTCTGCTCTGGTCCGTAAGTCTCTGTCCGCCTGCCCCTGTCTGTCACTGCCTGCCCCTCTAACTGGCTGGGACACTCTGTAATCAGATGCACCCAGATACCAGGGCCGTCCAGCAGACAGGCTGACCCGACAGGCCCCAGGCCGCACAGTATGACCCCACAAACCAGGACAGTCGTTGTAGTTATTCAGAGGTTATTCAGCACCAGTCGACTCTATGAGGACCACGTCACGAGATAAAAAACATACAGTACCGTACGAGCTGAAACAGGAATACAATGTTTGTCAGGTTCTGTTCATTGTGTTTTTCTCTCTCTCCCTCTTTCATACTCACACACTCCTCCTTCTCCGAGTCTGAACCCAAACACAAGACAGTGTGAGTCTTGTCCGCATGCCCACAACACTGTAGCCTGGATGACTGGCTAATTCTCACTCTCTCTCACACACACACACACACACACACACACACACACACACACACACACACACACATGATGGAAAGAAAAAAAGGATGCCTTCTCAGCAACCAAATCCCCCCGTGGCGGTTTGAGGCTGCTGCCACAACGATCAGAGGGAGACGGAGGGAGGGCAGTGGGTTCATCCAATCACAATGCTCCTCTCCAATTACTGTCACCATGGGGCTGGTTAGCAGTGGTGACATCACACGGCCCTGACTCAACATGTTTGCCTTAATGCTAATGTTGCTAACGCTATAAAACCAGCCACTCTACCAGCATGGGGGCGAAGGGACTAGAGAGGTTGAGAAAGAGAGAGGGCAAAGATGATTGAGCGAAAAAAGACAGGCAGAGAAATATAGTGGATAGACTTAGGAAAGGAAAAGAGGGAAATGGAGAGATCTGTCTCTCAGTAGTTTTCAAAGAGATTACACCCCAACAATCACAGTCACAGTGGTGTATCGGATTGAGATCCGATGTCGTCAGCGACATGAGCAACTCACAGCCAACTGTCCAGTCTGCTGGTCTACCAGTGAGTTAATCAGACTAGTTGATTTTCTGCGTGGATCACTGATCAAGTGACAAACCAGAGAGAGAGAGAACCCCAGTGGAGGACACACATGCCCCCAACAATCAATGTTTTCCAACTGCCAAAGTCTACTCCTATAAAGAAGAGTTACCAACAATAGCAACCAGAGACGACACTGATACGGATGAAATACTGTTGCATTCATGTCACACTGTTGCAAACACACACATACGCACACAGAAAGCAAATTGGCAGACGCATACCGTATGGCGAGCAGCTCTGTGCCAGTCTTGTCATCATGCATCTCTGGATGATCCCCTGAAGAGAGACATTAGCACTTTATATAAGGAAAATACACATACAAGGTCAAATCAAATCAAATGTATTTATATAGCCCTTCGTACATCAGCTGATATCTCAAAGTGCTGTACAGAAACCCAGCCTAAAACCCCAAACAGCAAGCAGTGCAGGTGTAGAAGCACGGTCACACACACTCATGCTATGTCTTGCTGGGCATGAATGGACATGACTGAGAAATTGTGTTTGCAAATGTCTGTTGTAAAGTCAAAAGATGTTGAAGATTGAGTGTATTAGCTACCTGTTAGCTCATGGGTATCGTGTAATTAGGGCTGTAACGATTATGTCATTTTGGGTAAGGATTAAATGTCACGCAAATGGCCACGTTTATTGGTATAATTGTCATTTTTGTCGAAAAATGTTTTGAGCTTGTAATGCACCATAAGGCATCTTTGAAAATTAAATACGACATACCTAATGAATAAAATATAGCTTTAGTGACACCCCTGTCTCACAAACAAATGGATTTGACCGCGTGCAACTTTTGGAAATCAAGTTTCTCATTCCGACCATGCCGTTCTGCTCTTAAAATGATTACAAACTTCACCCACTTCATGTCAAAATGTACAACTGCTATTGGGAAAACTACATCGACTTGCAGATAAAGTTAAAACCCCCCTTCTCCTGAAATAAATGTATTAAGACAACTTTGACAAAACACATTTTTTGTTCATGGTCAAATCAAATCAAGGTGATTGTCCACAATTATAGGTTACAATCATTTTGCCAGCGCTATATGTAAATTGCGAACGAATTTGTGTGTTTTTTTGGGTCCAGTAAGTGCTATGTGTGTGCAATGGTGCACATCTTATGTGTCTACATGTGTGTTCACCTCTCCACTCACGTCCGCTGATCTTGGTGCTGACTCGCTGTGCCAGGGCGCTGCTCTGCGCCAGCTGCTCTCTGAAACTCTGGCCCATGTAGTAGTCAATGTCATTGGCACGCAGCAGCTCCTCAAAGCCCTTGGTGGTGTCGCCCAGGTGCTGGGTCAGGATGTGGCACACGCCACGCCCCTCTCGCATCCTCTGGCGCAGGTGCGACAGCTCACGGGCCTGCGCCTGAATTAGGGTATCAAACTTCCTGCAAGGAGACAGAGGCGGAAGGAAGAGTCAACATGAGACAGATGAAGAAGGAAGAGTCAACATGAGACAGATGAAGAAGGAAGAGTCAACATGAGACAGATGAAGAAGGAAGAGTCAACATGAGACAGATGAAGAAGGAAGAGTCAACATGAGACAGATGAAGAAGGAAGAGTCAACATGAGACAGATGAAGAAGGAAGCGTCAATATGAAACAAACTGGTTCCCACGGGTCAGTGGATTGTCTAGCAACAAGAGGATTGTGGATTCCATTCCATTCCATGGGTCACATATACTGTGTTTACTGAAAATGAATCTGCTGTATACATTCTAACATGTGGACCAGGGTTAGTGGTTGTGCTACCTACCCAGGCCCAGGCCAGATGGAAGCCTTTCCCTCTGCAGGGAGCCCTGGAGTTCCTGCTTGGGTCCCTTTGCCCTTCCTCAGCTGGTCCTCCAGGGCTCCCACGCGAAACACCAGCTCCTGGAGATCCTTGTCGGGTTTGGGGTGATGTGGGGAGGGCCCTAGACCCCCACCAGACGACTCCCAGCCCTCGTCCTCATCCAGGCCGCTCTGGGAGGGCGAGGACCGGAACTGGATGGCCCAATTGACCTTGCGGGGGGTGGATGGGCCGTTGGAGGGGCCGAAGGGGTCACTGGAGGTGGAGAGGGAGCACAGGCGGCCCTGGAGGCTCCGGATCACCGTCTGGGAGCGGGAGAGTTGCGAGCGCAGGTCCTCAACCAATCGCTGGAGAGATGTGAAGTCATCAGCCTTGGAGGTTGATGTTGGAGGACCGGCCTTCCCAGGATGCACAACACCTGACCACCACTGGGAGCCGCCGCATTCCAGAGAAGTGCACATCTCCAGATCATCAAACTCTGCGGGGAACAGAAAGGGAGGGGACGTGGGTTACACAACTGAAATACAGTACTGCCCTCTTGTGGCTTTACTAAACCATAGCAGATTGTTTAAATCTCCCGATAACCCTCAAGTAATGCAGAGTACAGCAATACTTTAGTGTAAAAAAAAAATGCTGGCATTTGTAGCGTCAATAGTAATAGTACCTGGGCTGCTGGTCTCTTCCCTCTCAGCCTCGTTCTCACTGCGACCACACGTCTCATAGCCCATGTCCTGTAGATCCACCTGGACCTGCTTACTGTCCTGCTGCACAGACGTCTCCACTAGAGAAAGAGAGAGAGAACAATACATTTGAATAATTAACGCATGTAGCATATTGCCGTGTGTGTGATAGACAAACAGTATGTGTGCATGTGTGCGTATGTGTGGTGAGGGTGTATTGACTCACTCGGTAGATCTCTGTAGTCTCTGAGCTGCTCCTCCTGAGTCTCCACGGTGGCCTCAGAAACCATGAGTCTCTCCTGCAGCTCCTCGCTCTCCAGCCGGAGCCGCACAGCATTCTCAACCATCACTGTTTCTGTGGGGCTCTGCTTCCTGTCTCCAGCTTCTCCTCCTCCTGCCTCCTCCACATCATCATCCTGCAACACAGGACCAGAGTCACGTAAATATTTAGAATGATATTCCTTTCTTGAGGTAATCAGTCGATGGGGCCTCTCACTGTTGACCTACCATACATACAGTAGCACGCGTTACTAGAGTATAATTTGGTGTGATGTCTTCCCCTTCCTTTGTGGAGTGGGACAGCAGGTCTCCCAGGTCCAGAGAGACAGGCCTAGTGCAGTGTCTCTTCCCCAGGCCAGGGTCTCTCAAGGTGGACCTGGGGGCACAGCGCTTCCCCTGGGACAGACACTCATCCTCCCAGCCACCAGATAGATCCACCCCACACAGCTGCTCATCCTCCTCCTCCACAACCAGCTTTTCTTCATTCCCCCCTTCTTCCAGGAATCCCTGCTCATCCCTGGGGTCCGTCTCTGACCGTCTCTCTGTCTGGTGAGACTTCAACTCTGTGTTCTCCATGCGTAGGCTGAAGAGGGCTTTCCTGTGTGAGAGAGAGGACAGACAGACACACCTCAACTAGCACCTCTCATATCCACTGCTCGAACCAGGGTGAAAACCACAGACGTTTGTGAACCTAGAAGCTGGGACCTCCGTATGTCCACCACAGTAATTGTCAGAAAATACATAAATAGTTGCATGAACAAGGATATATTTTCGTTTACTTCATTTATTCTCATTCACGTTCATTCATATATACACTGAGTGAACAAAACATCAAGGACACCTGCTCTTCACATGACATAGAATGACCAGGTGAATCCAGGTGAAAGCTATGATCCCTTATTGATCGTCACTTGTTAAATCCATTTCAATTGCATGGCTCTTGAACTTCGCCTCTCCCGAGTCCGTAAGGGAGTTGCAGCGATGGGACAAGACTGTAACTACCAATTTGATATCATGAAATTGCAGAGAAAAAGGGGTAAAACATTTTTTTTATTTTTAAATATATAAAAAAATAATGTCCACTTCAATCAGTGTAACCAGGTTAAATAAGGATTTTTAAGCCTTGAGACAATTCAGACACGGATTGTGTGTGTGCCATTCAGATGGTGAATGGGCAAGAGAAAATATTTAAGTGCCTTTGAACAAGGTATGGTAGTAGGTGCCAGGCACACCGGTTTGTGTCAAGAACTGCAACACTGCTGAGTTTTTCACGCTCAACAGTTGCCTGTGTGTATCAAAAATGGTCCCTCTCCCAAATGACATCGAGCCAACTTGACAACTGTAGGAAGCGATGGAGTCAACATGGGCCAGCATCCCTGTGGAACGCTTTCGACACCTTGTAGCGTCTATGCCCCAATGAAATGAGGCTGTTCTGAGGACAAAAGGGGGGTGCAACTCAATATTAGGAAGGTGTCCTTGATGTTTTGTACACTCAGTGTATACTGTCTCTATATCACGTTTCATAATAACATGTATGCAGTCAGCGTGTGTTACCTCATCCTGGTCAGGGAGAAGCCAGACTTCTCCAGCTGAGCCTTGAGCTCCTGCAGCTCTCTCTCCACCACCCTCTTCTGTTGCACCAGCTGCTTCACCTCCACCAGCCCCTGGGGGTCTCCCACTGCCTCTTGGGACAGCTTCCCCTTCCCAGGTCCTCCAGAGTTCTGATTGGAGGAGAGTGGCAAAAACGACAGCGAGAGAACGCTGAGTGTGCAAAATCGCCACAGTGTGTTTGGATCACCCAGGCTGATAACTAAAATATGAGTGGTGGTTAGGAAAGATTCAAATGTGACATGATTAAGACAAAATAATCTACCACTTTTTCAATTTTATATGTACAGCACAGGGCCTACCTGCATGGTGGCTAGGGTTCGAGCTGTCAGTTTGGGGTCCTCTTCCTCCATGCTGTCTGCATAGTTACTGTTGACCTCAACATTATCGTTGTCCTCTGAGCTGAATTCTGGAAAGAGAACCGAGACCCCAGAATGCAGTTCTTAGTTGAAACATAAGCAATAACATGGACACATACATGCACACACAAGTCATGAAAAGAAAAGCCCGAAAAGAAAATATCACACTGACATAGAGTACTACTCTTTTACATTTGTGGCAACAGATCGATTAAAACATACAAATCCTTGACACTTTTTACTTTTGCCAGAGTACAATTCAACAAGCATTTTAATACGGTACATTTTCATACCACACATAGCCTACCCCAATCCTGGCCTTTCTGCATGTCAAAGTCTTTCCACCAAAAAAGCAAACTGATGTGAACGCGTCGACAAAACGACGCTTCCCACGTTCAGTAATGGTGGTGGTCACCCTTGAAACCTCTCCCCCTCCCAGTAATGACAGGAAGAGAAGCTTCAAACATAAAACACGTTATTTTCCTCTGAGGGAATCTATCTCACTGTACTGGGATATACTACTGTACGGGCAGATATACGGTAAGGTAAACTGTAAGATATACCGTAAGTAAGAGCAGATACTTTAACTGCTAACAGTAAATACAATAAATACAAACCTACAGACACGGCTCTGTCGAGTTACATGCTACGGTATCGCAGACTAGAGGGCTAGGAGAGGATGTTCAAATGTTTACTGTAAGGCTATTGGAGTAGTTTTACACATATATATATATATATATATTAGTCATTTTACAGTCATAAAATTACACAATAGCGGGGGACTAGATGTAACGATTCTCGTTGGTGGAAGGAGAGGAGGACCAAAATGTAGCGTGGTAAGTGTTGGTCATATTTTAATGAAAAACTGAACACTACACAAAATAACAACAAAGAGAAAACGAAACAGTTCTGCCAGGCGAACAGACACTAAACAGAAATGAAACACCCACAACCAAAATGGGGAAAACAGGCTACCTAAGTATGATTCTCAATCAGAGACAACGAACGACACCTGCCTCTGATTGAGAACCATACTAGGCCAAACACATAGAAATATAAAAACATAGAAAAAAGAACATAGACTACCCACCCCAACTCACGCCCTGACCAACCTAACACAAAGACATAAAAAAGGAACTAAGGTCAGAACGTGACACTAGAAGATAGCTTAAATGTACTGTAAGGAGTTCGCATAACACTCAATGCTTTTAAAACGAATATCATCAAAATGTTTCATTGATCAAATCTACAGGTTTATGACGTATAACTACGTAATAGTAGATGATGTGATACGAGGTGCAATTGGCCAGGGCAGAGTATTAAAATGTGTCAAACAGTGCAGGATGCACATTCTAAAAAGCATAAGGCCTTTGGCTAATATAATAGTCCATCATTTTGTCTAGACCTCTATGCAATCTGTTCAGTGTTGGACTTCAGGAATACACTCTATTCAAATAGAAACTCATTCAAAATTGGGGGGGGGTTGTGTATATATATACCCACACACGCTCATGCAGTCATGCATCCACACTGGACGTCTAGGTGGGTTTCTTACCTTTTATCCACAAATGGCCTCAACTGATACTACCTATTACTCCGAGTAGAACCAACTGTGACAGGTTGGGAAGTGGAGAGAACCAGGCGTGTTAACAGAGATTGACCTTAACGTAACTGGATACAGATACGTTTATGAACAGTGTACAACTCAGGTAGACTATGTTCATGCAGGAAGCAAGGGAGGTGAGGAGGGAGGGACAGTGGAGCCAGGCCCACCACGAACACCATGTAAACCCAACGACATCAACACGAGGTTTGTTTATTCAGCTCAACACAAGGGTTCGCGCTCCATTGATGATGATGGTAGAGACCGGAGCAAAGCAGCTTCTGCCACGTTATCAGACCAAATGGTTTCTCTTTCAGGCACGCGTGCCGGGTAATGTCTCCGGGGGGGGGGGGGGGGGGGACAAACCTCTAGTCGAAGAGAGGAGGATTCCCAAGGTCAGAAAACAACGTTTTATTTTTTACATACCGTGGAATCTTATAGCGTGACACTCAGACAACGGTTTATAGATGTTACACACACAATGAGCTAAAACGAATAAGAATAATTCATGGTTGTTGAAATGTACCGTACTCTGGCAAAAGCAAAACATCACCTCTAATCCACTTGAAGCGCACATTTCAGACAGCAGTCGTTATTAGATAGTCCATACAAATTGCAGAGACCGCTATAGCAACACGCAATACCATTACATGGTATATAACCACCATGAATCATGCAGTTGAACATGCGAAGGCACACGCATGTTATTAGTATAAATAGAAGTCATAACATGAAACATGTGATGCTATCGACACTATCATACAAAGTTCAAAATCCCTTGCATTGTATGTCAACATAAGTCATATCTTCCCTCTGTTTCTTTGCCTACTGGTTATACATTCAAAGAAGCATTTGATACCTAAGCTGCTGTAAACATAATCTAATGCATTACACAATTAAAACATACAAATGTAGAATTGCACAAAGCTTTACAAAAAGCTAAAACTATATATAAAATAAAATAAACTATTAGCTGATATACTGTATAAATAACATTGTGAAGTCTTAACTATGGTTAGCATCATCACCCAAAAAAGGTGCCACTACAGACAGAGCCCCATGCTCCTCTGATGCCCACCCTCAAACTCTGCCTGCCTGTCAGCTGGCCTGGCAGTGCCCTGGGTCCTGAGGGCTGTGAGCTCAGCCTGGGCCTCCCTCTCCCTCCGCAGAGCCAGACGCAGTTCCTCCTGCAAGGCCCAGAGGTCCTGGCTGGTCCCCTGGAAGTCCGGACCCCAGAGGCCTAGCTGGGACCCGTAGGCCAGGGAGCAAGAGGTTAGCTGTCTGCGGAGCTCCTGGAGACGTACAGTCTGCTCACTCATCACCTCACCCAGACGACCTGCCGATTCCTGGAGGAGGAGAAGTGTGAGGAGAGGGGAGGATAGGGAGAGGGAAGGAAAGGATGGAGGTTTTTGAGGATTAAAAGATCTGACTCGATACAGCTTCTTTGTGGCAGAAGTCTCTTTCTCGCTCTCATTCTCTCACTCTTTCTTTCTCTTCTCATTCTCTCTACCCAATCAGTCCCTCAGACAATACCACACCACAGCTCTCAGGCCAGTGTGGTTTTGTTACCTGGATGTACTGGTCTCTGGTACCGATGGTGTTGAGCAGGTCCTGGACCTGTGAGTGGTGCTCCTGGGCCTGGCGGCTGCGGTCGGACAGCAGTTCCTGAAACAGTTTCTCCTTCAGAGAGAGGCGAGCCTTCAGCTCATCCACCACCTCACTGGGACCTGCCTTCACCTTATCTAGCAGGGCTCCAGTCAGGTCCTGGGATGCAGAGAGCGAGAGATAATGTGAGAGCGGAAGAGCGAGACAGAGGGAGAGAGAGAGAGAGAGAGAGAGACAGGGAGAGAGAGAGAGAAGACGAGAAATTGCAAATAGTGTGAAGAATCAAGAATAAAAATATTTTGCCACTGATCAGCAAAAATCTATTTGTGCTGGTGTACAGTATATGTATACTGTGGCAAGTGTATAATTAGGGCATGTCACCTCAGCCTCACTGGTACGTGTGTGCAGGGCGTTCTGTAGCTGGCTGATGAGCGTGTCTCTCTCTCTCAGGCTGCGGCTGTGTCTCTCCTCCCTGTCCTCATGGTGGCGCTGTACACTCCTCCATGCCTCACACACCTGCTCCAGCTCCAAACCCTTCCCACGCACCAGCACTTCCAGGCTCTTTAACACACACACAAGATAGAAGGAACTCAGTAACCAGTGTCTGTGTGTGTGTGTGCACGCGTGTGTGTGTGCTCATCAGTACCGTGATGGTCTCTTCGTTGTTGGACAGTACACAGCGTTGTCTCTCCAGGTCTCTCTCTTTCTCTCTGAGAAGAAGCTGTAGCCGACGCATCTCTCCCTCCTTCTCCTCCACACGTCGGAACTTCTCATCCACCGCTCGCTGATGGGAGGGAACACAACGGAATAGAACAATGTAATGCATCTCTAATGGAACACAGCTGTCAGTCACCACCATCAATCACCACTGCTGTCCATGCAACCCATGCAGTCCTGGATCACGAGTTTGATTGCCCGCCTCTTATATCTGTAATATGTTCTCGTTGAGGTTCATTCTCTCCTAGACGATGACTCTCACCTCCAGTGCTCTGTCTCTGTCCTTGATGCGATCTTTCAGTTTGGTGAGGAGAGTGTCCCTCTTCTCCCTGGGCTCCTGCTGTTGGTCCAACAACTTAGAGTACTCCTGAGAGACAGGGACAGTGTGTGTTGGGACGGCTGTGGATGAGGGAGGTGGTGTGTGAATGGGGTGTGTGCGCGCATGCGTGTGTGACTGTCTGTCTGTTTCTGACCTGCACCAGCTGCTCTTTGGTCTGTAGTGAGGTCCTCAGCTCTCGGATGCTCTTCTCCCTCTCCTCCTCCTCTCTCCGTCTCTCTCCCTTCTTCTCTTTCAGCTGTTCCTCTTTCCGCTGCAGCTCTGATCGAGCTTTCTCAAGCACCAGATGCAAGTCCTAGAGCAGACAGGTAGGAGCACAGTCTCCTACAATGTTTACACACAAGCAAACGCATGCACATACTCGCAAAATGAAAATATAACCCCATTGCAAGGCTATATATAACCCCCCCCTCACACACACACACCTGGTTGTGTCTCTCAGTACTGTGTCTGTGATCCATGACTCCCTGTAGGTCTTTCTCCAGGCGGTGCAGGGCTCTGGTGAGGTCCTCCTCCCTCCTGGTGGCCTGACGCTGGGCTCTCTGGCCTTCCTGCAGCTCCAGCTGGGCCTGGAACAGAGAGCCCTGGAGGGCCAGCACCTCCCCCTGCCCTCGCACTAACTCCGCCCCAGACACCTGCACCCGAGACGGGGTAGAGGGAGTGGAGATGAGGAGGGTGTGGGTGGAAGAGAGCCAGAGAGTGAAGGCGGTTTACAGATAGCTCTATGTGCTGTGTGCTGGGGTCAGCTGTGCTTTCTCTATACTAGCACTGTGGGACATTACAAAGGATCCTATCAAGCGTATGTATTAATACAAGGTCTATTAGAGATGGAGAAAGCCAAGCTCCTATTACTCTCAATTATCATGTTGATAAAAAATTGTAACACACTACACAAACCGTAAATGACGGTGTCGTCACGTCAGCTGTAGATTTAAGAGCATTTTAGTGTTCTCAGACTTTAGTACGAAGTGTGTGTGTGAGGTGTGTGCACGGTTCAGAGGAGGGCTGACCTGTAGTGTCTGGAGCTGGGTTCTGTTGGCCAGCTCTTTCAAAGAACACAGCACGTTATTCTGCTCCTCTATGACCCGGTACAACTCTGCTGCCTGAGAGGGAGACACACGAAACACACAAAAATACATGAGTAAAGTAGCCTATTGTTCATCATTGGTTGGACACAATACCGTGTAAAGTGGCCTGCTGTTCCGGCTTTTCTTTGTGTACCTCCCTCTCTCCTACCAGAGTCTCTTCGTCTCTCATTTTCTCGCTTTCTGTTAGTCCGTCTCTCACTCGCACTCTTTTTGCCTCTCCTTCATTCCCTCTCCCCCCCTCTTCCCTCTCTCCCTCTGTACCTCAGTCTCCTTGCTGTTGACAGTGTCGGTGAGGTTGAGGACGTTTCGTTCCTGTCTCTGGGCCTTCTCTCTGACCAGGCGCAGCTCGCACTCCATGTCCCCGAGTCGCACCTGCAGCTTCTACACATCACATTCACAGACACATCAGAGAAGTGCTAAAAATCGAATACTTGTAGTTTTTTTTTTTTTTTTTTATAAATTGTTTATAAGCAGGCCTTTGAATTAATAGTTCAATTTAGTGTTAATTGTCTGAAGACTTAACAAATAATCCGCCTTGGATGCATGTCTACTGTATGCTATGGTCAAGTAGAGTAAAAATAGGAACTGCTTCAGAAGGAGGAATGGTGAAAGTCTGTGGGGGAAGTGGTACCTGGTTCCCGGCCTCGCTCTCTCTGATCTTGGCCTGTAGAGAGTGGACCTGGAGCTGGGCCTTCTGGAGCTCAGTAACACACTGACTTGCAGCAGTCTCATACTGACGAAGCTGGCCTTGCTGTTCATCTAGCAGCCTCTGAAACACACAACACGCACAAATAGGTTCAGGTTTATAACATTCTTTTTTTTTTAAATGCACGTATATGTACACACACAAGCACACACACACTTCCCATGCCCCTGTGTGAGAGTGGAAAGTGATGAGGTCAGTTCACTGCACTATAACTTCCTGAGAAAGTAGTCCCTGTTTCCACGGCAGAGTGGCATTTATTTCCTGTTTTTTTTGTAAATTCAGCTCTATAGAGCTATCTTTGTGATTGTGAGGGGCTGTTTTGGTCTGTAAAGTCTCTAGTAGTCAGGGATAGTGAAATAACTCAAAATATCCTTGTCATTTCATTTCAAAGATCAACCAATCCTGCTCCCACATAATGTGCTGTAAACCCAATACCGGTAGAACACACACACTAATACACACACAGGACTCAAGCTGGGCTCTAATGATTACATGCTGTTCTATAAGTTCAGTGAATCAAACTTCAGTGGAAAAACCAACCCACTAAACTCCCTGAGTCATACTTATCAAGTGGCCATTATTTCAGAATATCAGTACGCTCATTCCTAGCCATGTATCAAGGCTAGCTAATTATTAACGCGACAAAGGAAGCTATGGAGGTGGATTAAACAGTGGAGAGCATGCCTAACACGGGGCATCGTTGTTCATATAGCAACCATTGCCATGGCTACAGACGTGTTGCTAAGATAACGATGGGGAAAAAGTGGTTTGATTGTCTGTAGAATCACGACCCTTCCAGGCCAGTAGATACCATCCCATCTCCTCCCAAATTCAAGCCCCTCTATCTGGTCTCGTTAGTTCCAGTGTGTCTGTTCTATGATCCAGGGGCTGGTGGTGGTCTTGCTAGGTACCTGCTGGAAGCAGAAGGGGCCACACTGCACATAGTCATCAAGCCACTGCTCCTCCATCTCTGACAGCTCTGTCTGCAGCTCCTGCTGACTGCTGGGGGTCACCCACTCTGGGATACCAGGGTGGGAGTAGAGGTCATAGTCTGGGGTTCTGAGGGACAGGGGGAGCCCAGAGAGGCCCGTCTCCAGTTTGGGTTTGACCAGGATAGGGAGCTTGCTGCCTTGAGGGGACTTTAGAGGTCTGTACTCCCAGATCCTCACTAGACTTAGAGCCAGCTCCATGGTCAACCCAGAGACTGACCCCTCCCTGGGGGCATCATCCCCCTGGAGACGAGGGTCTCGCCTCTGATCCTTCCCTGGGTCCTTCTCTCCTCCCTCTCCCTGCTCTTCCTCTTCCCCAACTTGGTGAGCGGTACAGGGCTGAGCCACGTCCACGGCTGTGTCCTGAGATTCTATCGATGAGCCCGGGCTGAGGGTTAT
This sequence comes from Oncorhynchus mykiss, assembly GCF_057628025.1. Lineage (NCBI taxonomy): Eukaryota > Metazoa > Chordata > Actinopteri > Salmoniformes > Salmonidae > Oncorhynchus > Oncorhynchus mykiss. Next base: position 42,764,440 of record NC_143025.1, read on the forward strand.
CCTCTCTGTGTCCCCATCGCACAGGGTCCTGTCGCTCTCTGGCCCCAAGGGAGAGGACTCTGAGGGGACAGGCGTGGACTCTGACCCTGTGGAGGTCTCCTCACCCCCCATGGCACTGCCTGAGTAGCGGGTGGAGGGTTCACACGACATGCTCCTCCTGCCTAACCGCCGAGGTACCTTACACACGGCCTCGTAGTCAGAGTCGGCCACACGGAGAGCCGCACACCCTCTGCACCGCCTGGAGCGATGCCCAGACAGAGTCTCTGATCCTGAGCATTGAGGGTGATGATGCTGGGTGTGGTGCTGGTGATCCGGGGCCGGACTCTGCTGGTCCTCGTGGTCGGCCCAGGATTCGTACACAGAATTGGCCAGGTCGCCCTGAAGCAGGGAGCTGTACCTGGCCTCCTGTAGGGCTGAGAGGTCCACCACAGGGGAGTCACCCTCAGACAGCCCACCACTGGACAGAGAGTGGTGGGCTGTCTGAGGGTGACTCCCCTGTGGTGGAGCCCCAGTACCCCCTAGCCCTCCAGCCCCAGTACCCCCTAGCCCTATCCCCATTCCCATCCCAGTCTGATCTTGGGTCTGGTCCTCTGTGTTGTTCTTCCAGTACAAGCCTCCTATACACTGTCTCAGCCGGTCCTTCTCCAGCAGCAGCTTGTGCAGGCGCTCCAGGGACAGAGCCTCCACGCGGGCAATCACTGTGTCGAAGCGGTACATGCGGTCCAGCATGAAGGCACACTTGGAACAGGCAAACTCCCCACGGCCATCACGGGTCAGCTCCCTGCCCAGGGCGTGGGACAGCAGCACCTGCAGGTTGAGTTTGGAGGCTGGGTGGAAGATCCATCGCCGCTGATTACCGCAGAGCTCACGGGCGCAGATCCGACACGCCTCCTTCATTTTAATGTCCAACATCACAGAGAAGTTCTGCTCTCAGTTTTACTGGAGGGGAATTGGGTCTGTTCAGATTGTTCAGGCAATAAAATAACATGTATTGAGCATGATTAAATAAAATCCATGATTTTATTTAAATGATTTAGCTGTGCAATGTTCATTTACTTTTCTTCTATGTTTTATAAAAATGTATTCAAAATAAATAGTAGCCTAATAGACTAGTTACTAGTACATTGTGCCGATTTGCCGTTATGAAAACTCATCAAGACCATCTAAAAATATAGACTGTAGTCTAATAAAACATGGTCAGTATATGGAATATAGCGTAATAAGAAAGAAACGTCTGTCATTTGTGATAAGCGCCTAAATCCGTTGTCGTTGTCAGTGTCACCGACACTGCGTCTAATCGGTCGAAACACTTTAAGTTCTTCACAAAATGTCATCAAACAGATGATACATTATCAATAGTGCTCAATTCACATCTAAACCAAATATATCACGCTATTCGTTTCACTGCGGATGTCATCTCATACTGCTTTTTCTGACACGGCTCATCTAAGACAACAAATTACATTTGCGCTGTCTCATCTCAGCTAATTCAACACTAACACGGAATTCACCACCCGAAAGAAAAAGACTGTAGTGGAGACGTCCTTATAAAAATATGTGGGTGTCCCGTTATTTTTCGGCTCCCTGATAGCAGTTTAGCGGACCGTGTGACGAGGAAAGGAGAAGATGGAACCGATGGTTTCCACGGGGTTTTCACGTGTATCAGAACAGGGCGGGATGGAAACGTTGATCAGGGTTGCCAGGTTCAGCAAATACTCTAACCAATGACAAAACAAAACCCGCCCAAAAGGCCTGAAAACGACCTATTTTTTTCACAGCAAAAGAGGAGTTGCCACATTTATACAATAAATAATGTTTCCATAATGTTAAAGAACCAATAAGCAAAATTCGGATTATCAAAATAATAATTATTGCAAACTATGATATGAGGTAATAAACACATTTGAGTATATTGCAAGATAAAATATAATTTTCCCTTATTAAACTCCCCAGATAATTTTCCAACATTGGATGCCGATTTAACTCTATGATGACTGCTTTGATTCAGCAAAAAGGCATGAGGGGTTATGGTACAGTACATGGCCAATATACCACCGCTAAGGGCTGTTTTTAAGCAAGACACAACAAGGAGTGCCTGGATACAGCCGTTAGTCATGGTATATTGGCCATATACCACAAACCCCATGTTGCCTTATAGCTATTATAAACTGTTTACCAATGTAATTAGAAGAGTAAAAAAAAACATGTTTGGTCATACCCATGGTATAAGGTCTGATATACCACGGCTATCAGCTAATCAGTATCAGGCCTCAAACCCGGTTTATAATTGTAAATAAATCCCTTTTGCGCATCTGCATAACTAAAGCTAAAACCTGAAAGATGAGTTTGAGTGATGAAAGTTGAACAGAGGATCTCAATCTCTGAGCAGGAAACACTTGGAAGAAGAAAAAAATAAATGTTAGGCTATGTTCTGGCAATTGTGCAGTTATTATGTGCCAGATATTAAGACAACAAACAGGTACAAATAGCCCATTTGCGAGATTGACTTGTCATTTCAATAGGCATAGGCTACAGACTAAAATCCGGGTTTATGATTGGAATTCAACTTTGCCATGGTTTGCTTTGATAGGTGAAGGTAGCCTATAGTCCCTGATAGGCCTACATTTTTATTTCAGATAGTCTACAGTAGCCTAGGCAAGATGTGGTCAAGATCTAAACTGAACGATTTAGCAGCTGGTTTAGATCAAATTAACAGACTAATTCAATTTCGAGGTAAGAAGCGCTTGTGTTTCCCAGTAGCTTGCCTTAATAGGCTATTGAGGACGGGGTCATAATTTCAATCACTGAATTTGATATAAATATATTTTTTATTTATTTAACCTTTATTTAACTAGGAAAGTCAGTTAAGAGCAAATGTTTATTTACAATGATGGCCTACCAAAAGGCAAAAGGCCTCCTACGGAGACGGGGGCTGGGATTAAAATAAATAAAATATAAATATTAGACAAAACACACATCACGACAAGAGAGACAACAGAACACTACATAAAGAGAGACCTAAGAAAACAACACAGCAAGGCAGCAACACATGACAACACAGCATGGTAGCAACACAACATGACAACAACATGGTAGCAACACAACATGGTAGCAGCACAAAACATGGTACAAACATTATTGGGCACACACAACAGCACAAAGGGCAAGAAGGTAGAGACAACAATACATCATGCAAAGCAGCCACAACTGTCAGTAAGAGTGTCCATGATTGAGTCTTTGATTGAAGGGATTGAGATAAAACTGTCCAGTTTGAGTGTTTGTTGCAGCTCGTTCCAGTCACTAGCTGCAGCGAACTGAAGAGGAGCGACCCAGGGATGTGTGTGCTTTGGGGACCTTTAACAGAATGTGACTGTCAGAACGGGTGTTGTAAGTGGAGGATGAGGGCTGCAGTAGATATCTCAGATAGGGGGGATTGAGGCCTAAGAGGGTTTTATAAGTAAGCATCAACCAGTGGGTCTTGAGACGGGTATACAGAGATGACCAGTTTACAGAGGAGTATAGAGTGCAGTGAGCTATAGATTGCAGTGAGCTACTGCCTGAGCTATGTTGTTGATGTATATTAAGAAGAGTGGGGGGCCTAGGATCGAGCCTTGGGGTACTCCCCTGGTGACAGCCAGTGGCTGAGACAGCAGATGTTCTGCACTCTTTGAGAGAGGTAGTTAGCAAACCATGCCAAAGACCACTCAGAGACACCGATACTACTTAGCCGGCCCACAAGAATGAAATGGTCTACCGTATCAAAAGCTTTGTCCAAGTCAATAAAAATAGCAGCACAACATTGCTTAGAATCAAGGGCAATAGTGACATCATTGAGGACCTTTAAGGTTTCAGTGACACATCCATAACCTGAGCGGGAACCAGATTGCGTACCAGAAAGAATACTATAGACATCAAGAAATCCAGTCAGTTTATTATTGACAAGTTTTTCCAACACTTTTGATAAACTGGGCAAAATAGAAATAGGCCTATAACAGTTAGGATCAGCTTGATCTCCCCTTTTAAATAAAGGACGAACCGTGGCTGCCTTCCAAGCAATGGAAAAGGTTGGAGATAGGTTTGGCGATGATAGGGGCAGCAACCTTAAAGAAAAAAGGGTCTAAACCATCTGACCCAGATGTTTTTTGGGGGTCAAGTTTCAGGAGCTCCTTTAGCACCTTGGACTCAGTGACTGCCTGCAGGGAGAAACTTTGTAGCGGGGCTGGGGAAAAAAGAGGGAGAAGCATCGGGGATAGTAGCATTAGAAGGGGTGGAAGATGAGGAAATGTTGGACGGGCAAGGAGGCATGGCTGAGTCAAATAGGAATCCTGACTTAATGAAGTGGTGATTAAAGGGCTCAGCCATGTGCTTCTTGTCAGTAACAACCACATCATCAACATTAAGGGACATGGGCAGCTGTAAGGAGAAGTGTTTATTCTCCAGGTCTTTAACCGTTTTCCAGAACTTCTTGGTGTTAGACCCACAGAGAGAGAACTGATCCTTGAAGTAACTAACTTTGGCCTTCCGGATAGCCTGAGTGCACTTATTTTTCATTTGCCTGAACGAGAGCCAGTCAGCCTGAGAATGCGTGTGCCGAGCCTTTCGCCAAATGCAATTCTTGAGGTGGAGTATAACTCTGCAAGGTCACGGTCAAACCAGGGGCTTAATCTGTTTCTAATTCTCATTTTCTTCATGGGGGGACGTGTTTGTTAACAATACCACTGAAAAAAGAAAAAAAAGAAGGCCCAAGCGTCTTTGACAGAGGGGATCAAGCTGATTCATTACCATTTTACAGAGGCCAGCACAGGAAGGAAGGCTTGCTGATTAAAGTTTTTTAGCAAGTGTCTATGACAAATCAGGACAGGTCGTTTTACTGAGCAGCAATTACAAACACAAGCTGTAAAACAGTGATCACTAAGGTCATTACAGAAAACACCAGACTGATACCTATCAGGATTATTTGTTAGAATAACATTGAGGAGAGTAAAATCTTATTTGCTCTAGTGCGCCAATGTCGTTTTCCCGTGCTTTGTCGCCTTTATTTCTGGATGAGCATCAGTTCTACCGTGTTACGGGATCGGTGTCCCTAAACCGGGACAGTTGTTTCTAACGTGCGCTAATGTGACTAGAATGACGTTGTATACAACAGCCAACTTTCCGGGACATAGACACTTACAGTGGGGAGAACAAGTATTTGATACACTGCCGATTTTGCAGATTTTCCTACTTACAAAGCATGTAGAGGTCTGTAATTTTTATCATAGGTACACTTCAACTGTGAGAGGCAGAATCTAAAAAAAAAAAATCCAAAAAATCCAAAAATCCAGAAAATCACATTGTATGATTTTTAAGTAATTAATTGCCATTTTATTGCATGACATAAGTATTTGATACATCAGAAGAGCAGAACTTAATATTTGGTACAGAAACCTTTGTTTGCAATTACAGAGATCATACATTTCCTGTAGTTCATGACCAGGTTTGCACACACTGCAGCAGGGATTTTGGCCGACTCCTCCATACAGACATTCTCCCAATCCTTCAGGTTTCGGGGCTGTCGCTGGGAAATATGGACTTTCAGCTCCCTCCAAAGATTTTCTATTGGGTTCAGGTCTGGAGACTGGTTAGGCCACTCCAGGACTTTGAGATGCTTCTTACGGAGCCACTCCTTATAGTTGCCCTGGCAGTGTGTTTTGGGTCGTTGTCATGCTGGAAGACCCAGCCATGACCCATCTTCAATGCTCTTACTGAGAGAAGGAGGTTGTTTGCCAAGATCTTGCAATACATGGCCCCATCCATCCTCCCCTCAATACGGTGCAGTCGTCCTGTCCCCTTTGCAGAAAAGCATCCCCAAAGAATGATGTTTCCACCTCCATGCTTCACGGTTGGGATGGTGTTCTTGGGGTTGTACTCATCCTTCTTCTTCTTCCTCCAAACACGGCGAGTGGAGTTTAGACCAAAAAGCTCTATTTTTATCTCATCAGACCACATGACCTTCTCCCATTCCTCCTCTGGATCATCCAGATGGTCATTGGCAAACTTCAGACGGGCCTGGACATGCACTGGCTTGAGCAGGGGGACCTTGCGTGCGCTGCAGGATTTTAATCCATGACGGCGTAGTGTGTTACTAATGGTTTTCTTTCAGAATGTGGTCCCAGCTCTCTTCAGGTCATTGACCAGGTCCTGCCGTTTAGTTCTGGGCTGATCCCTCACCTTGCTCATGATCATTGATGCCCCACGAGGTGAGATCTTGCATGGAGCCCCAGACCGAGGGTGATTGACCGTCATCTTGACCTTCTTCCATTTTCTAATAATTGCGCCAACAGTTGTTGCCTTCTCACCAAGCTGCTTGCCTATTGTCCTGTAGCCCATGCCAGCCTTGTGCAGGTCTACAATTTTATCCCTTGTCCTTACACCCTCTCTGGTCTTGGCCATTGTGGAGAGGTTGGAGTCTGTTTGATTGAGTGTGTGGACAGGTGTCTTTTTATACAGGTAACGAGTTCAAACAGGTGCAGTTAATACAGGTAATGAGTGGAGAACAGGAGGGCTTCTTAAAGAAAAACTAACAGGTCTGTGAGAGCCGGAATTCTTACTGGTTGGTAGGTGATCAAATACTTATGTCATGCAATAAAGTGCAAATTAATTACTTAAAAATCATACAATGGGATATGGATATTTATTTTAGATTCCGTCTCTCACCGTTGAAGTGTACCTATGATCAAAATTACAGACCTCTACATGCTTTGTAAGTAGGAAAACCTGAAAATACAGTTGAAGTAGAAGTTTACATACACCTTAGCCAAATACATTTAAACTCAGTTTTTCACAATTCCTGACATTTAATCCTAGTAAAAATTCCCTGTCTTAGGTCAGTTAGGATCACCACTTTATTTTATAAATGTGAAATGTCAGAATAATAGTAGAGAGAATGATTTAGGGTGATAGGGTGCAGGCCAGGCATCAGGCTGTTAGCCAGACTGCCAACTTAGTGGAATCTGCCACTAGCACAGTCAGTGTAGTCAGCTCAGCTATCCCCATTGAGACCGTGCCTCGAACTAGGTTGGGCAAAACTAAACATGGCGTTGATCACCTTAGCAATCTCACTGGAGTGAAGACCTCCTCCATTACTGCCATTATTGAAAGAGATTGTGATACCTCACATCTCAAAATAGGGGTACTTAATGTTAGATCCCTCACTTCCAAGGCAGTTATTGTCAATGAACTAATCACTGATCATAATCTTGATGTGATTGGCCTGACTGAAACATGGCTTAAGCCTGATGAGTTAACTGTGTTAAATGAGGCCTCACCTCCTGGTTACACTAGTGACCATATCCCCCGCGCATCCCGCAAAGCGGAGGTGTTGTTAACATTTATGATAGCAAATTAAAAAATTTCGTCTTTTGAGCTTCTAGTCAATCACTTTTTATAGCTACTGTTTACAGGCCTCCTGGGCAATTAACAGTGATCCTCACTGAGTTCCCTGAATTCCTATCGGACCTTGTAGTCATGGAAGATAATATTCACATTTTTGGTGACTTTAATATTCACAAGGAAAAGTCCACAGTCACACTCCAAAAGGGTTTCAAAGCCATCATCGACTCAGTGGGTTTTGTCCAACATGCCTCTTGACCTACTCACTGCCACAGTCATACTGTCCCGTGGAATAAATGTTGTGGATCTTAATGTTTTTCCTCATAATCCTGGACTATCAGACCACAATTTTATTATGTTTGCAATCGCAACAAATAATCTGCTCTGACCCCAACCAAGGATCATCAAAAGTCATGCTATAAATTCTCGGACAACCCAAAGATTCCTAGATACCCTTCCGGACTCCCTCCGCCTTCCCAAGGAAGTCAGAGTACAAAAATCAGTTAACCACCTAACTGAGGAACTCAATTTAACCTTGCGCAATACCATAGTTGCAGTCGAACCCCTAAATACCAAAAACATTTGTCATAACAAACTAGCTCCCTGGTATAAAAAAAATACCCGAGCTCTGAAGCAAGCTTCCAGAAAATTGGAACGGAAATGGCACCACACCAAACTGTAAGTCTTCCGACTAGCTTGGAAAGACAGTACTGTGTAGTACCAAAGAGCCCTCACTGCTGCTCGATCATCCTATTTTTACAACTTAATTGAGGAAAATAAGAACAATCCAAAATGTATTATTGATACTGTCGCAAAGCTAACTAAAAAGCAGCATTCCCCAAGAGAGGATGGCTTTCACTTCAGCAGTGATAAATTCATGAACTTCTTTGAGGAAAAGATCATGATCGTTAGAAAGCAAATTACGGACTCCTCTTTAAATCTGCGTATTCCTTCAAAGCTCAGTTGTCCTGACTCTGCACAACTCTGCCAGGACCTAGGATCAAGGGAGACACTCAAGTGTTTTAGTACTATATCCCTTGACACAATGATGAAAATAATCATGGCCTCTAAACCTTCAAGCTGCATACTGGACTCTATTCCAACTAAACTACTGAAAGAGCTGTTTCCTGTGCATGGCCCTCCTATGTTGAACATAATAAACATCTCTCTATCCACCAGATGTGTACCAAACTCACTAAAAGTGGCAGTAATAAAGTCTCTCTTGAAAAAGCCAAACCTTGACCCAGAAAATATTTTTTTAACTTTCCTGAAGACAATGTATATGAAACGCTTCAGTCTGTTTTTAGACAGATTACATTTTAATGGCGTCAGACTGAGGCTCCGCATCTGTCCTCGTGCTCCTAGACCTTAGTGCTGCTTTTGATACCATCGATCACCACATTCTTTTGGAGAGATTGGAAACCCAAATTGGTCTACACGGACAAGTTCTGGCCTGGTTTAGATCTTATCTGTCGGAAAGATATCAGCTTGTCTCTGTGGATGGTTTGTCCTCTGACAAATCAACTGTACATTTCGGTGTTCCTTTTAGGACCACTATTGTTTTCACTATATATTTTACCTCTTGGTGATGTCATTCGGATACATGTTAACTTTCACTGCTATGCAGATGACACACAGCTGTACATTTCGATGAAACATGGTGAAGCCCCAAAATTGCCCTCGATGGAAGCCTGTGTTTCAGACATAAGGAAGTGGATGGCTGCAAATGTTCTACTTTTAAACTCAAACTGTTGAATCTGTTGAATCTGACAATTAACCTTGATGGTTGTACAGTCGTCTCAAATAAAACTGTGAAGGACCTCGGCGTTACTCTGGACCCTGATCTCTCTTTTGAAGAACATATCAAGACTGTTTCAAGGACAGCTTCTTTCCATCTACGTAACATTGCAAAAAGCTGAAACTTTCTGTCCAAAAAATGATGCAGAAAAATGAATCCATGCTTTTGTCAGTTCTAGGTTAAACTACTGCAATGCTCTACTTTCCGGCTACCCAGATAAAGCACTGCATAAACTTCAGTTAAAGCTAATCACGGCTGCTAGAATCTTGACTATAACCCAAAAATGTGATCATATTACTCCAGTGCTAGCGTCTCTACACTGGCTTCCTGTTAAAGGCTAGGGCTGATTTCAAGGTTTTACTGCTAACCTACAAAGCATTACATGGGCTTGCTCCTACCTATCTTTCCAATTTGGTCCTGCCGTACATACCTACACGTACGCTACGGTCACAAGACGCAGGCCTCCTAACTGTCCATAGAATTTCTAAGCAAACAGCTGGAGGCTTGGTGGTTGAAGATATCCCTCTCGTGGTGTGGGGGCTGTGCTTTGGCAAAGTGGGTGGGGTTATATCTTGCCTGTTTGGCCCTGTCCGGGGGTATCATCGAATGGGGCCACAGTGTCTCCTGACCCCTCCTGTCTCAGCCTCCAGTATTTATGCTGCAGTAGTTTATGTGTCGGGGGGCTGGGGTCAGTCTGTTATATCTGGAGTATTTCTCTGACACCGCGGTTGGATTAACAAGAAGTTAATCTTTAAACCAGTGTATAACACTTGTATGTTTTATGAATTTTTATGAGTATTTCTGTTTTTGAATTTGGCGCTCTGCAATTTGTTGGCCAGGTGGGAAGGTAGCGTCCCACACCCCCTAGAGAGGTTAAAGGCACAGTCAACTTAATGTATGTAAACTTCTGACCCACTGGAATTGTGATACATTGAATTATAAGTGAAATAATCTGTCTGTAAACAATTGTTGGGAAAATTACTTGTGTCATGCACAAGAGTATATTTTGACTTGCCAGAAGTATAGTTTGTTAACAAGAAATTTGTGGAGTGGTTGAAAAACAAGTTTTAATGACTCCAACCTAAGTGTATGTAAACTTCTGACTTCAACTGTGTGTGCGTGTGTGTATATATATATATATATATATATATATATATATATATATATATATATATATATATATATATATATATATAAATTGTTGCATATTGCGTTCAAAAAATATGACCGCAGTAATGCAACAATTTCAAAGACTTCACTCAGTTATAGTTCATAGAAGGAAATCAGTCAATTGAAATACATTCATTAGGCCCTAATTTAAGGGTTTTCCATGACTGGGCAGGGACAGCCATGGGTGGGCCCACTTGGGAGCCAGCTCCAGCCAATCAGAATAAGTTCATCCCCACAAAAGGGCTTTATTACAGACAGAAATACTCCCCAGTTTCATCAGCTGTCCGGGTGGCTCGTCTCAAACAATCCTGCAGGTGAAGAAGCCGGATGTGGAGGCCGTGGGCTGGCTTGGTTACACGTGGTCTGCGGTTCTGAGGCCAGTTGGATGTACTGCCAACTTCTCTAAAACAACGTTGGAAGAGGCTTATGGTAGAGAAATTAACATTCAATCCGCTGGCAACAGCTCTGGTGGACATTCCTGCAGTCAGTATGCCAATTGCACACTCCCTCAGATCTTGAGACATCTGTGTCATTGTGTTGTGTGACAAAACTGCACATTTTAGTGGCCTTTTATTTTCCCCAGTACAAGTTGCACCTGTGTAATGATCATGCTGTTTAATCAGCTTCTTGATATGCCACACCTGTCAGGTGGATGGATTATCTTGGCAAAGGAGAAATGCTCAACCAATTTGTGCACAAAATTTGAGAGAAATAAACTTTTGGTGCATATGTAACATTTCTGTGATCTTTTATTTCAGTTCATGAAACATGGGACCAACATTTCACATGTTGCGTTTAGATATTTTTTCAATGTCTATCTATTTTATGAGAAATGCCAATGGCGGCCGTGGTACAATTTAGAAATAAACCAAAAACCTGCAACCCGCGACCAATACATTTCGCCCTGCAACATCATTTTCAAAGTAGACCAATTTTCCAGAAAACAAATCACATGGCAACCCTGACTGACACACTGGAATGTACCATTTCCCCTGCCTGTTGACACACTGGAATGTACCATTTCCCCGAAACAGGGGTGATATATTCTTCCTCTCCTGAGCATAATATGCCAGCCTGTCTGTCTAAAAAAAACATCACATTATATAACCATATAGAGTTCCCTTTATACTTCCCTCCCAAATACTTTTATATTATTATCCCTTCAGTTTTTACTCTCCCATTTTATAGATAGTCAAGCAGGTAGAAAAGCAGGTCTAAAAAGTATGGTACTGTCATTATCGGCATGTCCTGTTATTATAATCCATAATAGAAATATAAACGCATAGCCGAATAGAAAATAACATCTAAACGTATACTTCTGAACTGGGCACTGTGTGTTTGTACTTGAAACTTAGAATTAGGCCATCATTTCATGTTCATTTGCTTGAAACGTTCCTCTGTCTTCTGTGCTGAAGTCATAAGCTACTATGTAAGAATGAGTTCATCTCTTCCCCGAGGCAGGAATTTCCCAGCCTCACTCAGGCTTTTGGCCTTCACACACACAGGCCCACATTTCAGCAAAAAACAAGGGGGATAAGGGGAGGAGGGTCCCTGCTCCCTTCCAATCACATGATGCTGTGTGCAGGGATGAGAGTTTAACCCAAATCCTGCCTCTCAAGCTCCAAGCCTTTCCCGTGCAATGGAAACATGAATCTTCCCCACCCTTAGTACCCCATCTTTCATTATGAGTGCTGTTTATGTTGATACAACATGATGATATGTGATTTGTTTTCTCCAGGGGGTGCAGACCTTGGAACTCAGTGAACAAACCTCTAATGTACATCTGTCACCCAAAAATATGTAATAGTTGAACCCTGTAGACGAGATGCCATAACAGCAATCAACCCTAATGATCAACACAATCAAAACTGTATTAATCCTAATCAGTGGGAATTACAGAAGTCTTTTTACTGATTATTTCACTGTTTATTTATCTGGAAATGACAGAAAAAATAAGAAAAGTGGCATAAAGAGAGTAAAGAAAGGCCAAAAAAAAGACCAAAGTGGCAGACTGTGATTTGATTGTAATTAGAGCTGGCGTCAGTCAGTCAGGAGACCCAGTTTAACCTTTGGAATAACAATGTGTGTGTGTGTGTGTTGTGTCACACATTTACATAAACATGACCTCTTCTCTTTGATTTGCTCTGTAAAACATTATGCAAGCAAACATAAATAGAAGAATAGAATAGAAGACTAAATCTCAATATTTAGTATTTAGTATTTTATTAGGATCCCATGAGCTACTGCTAAAGCAGAAGCTACTCTTCCTGGGGTCCACTCAAAACAGAAAACATTACATAATACAGAACATTAGACAAGTACATCACAAAGACAGAACTACATGAATGTAAAACAAGAAAACACACTTTCATATATTTATGCCTTCATAATCATGTGATTCAAAGACGCTGCTGAATTCAAGTGGAACACACGAAAACGGAAATCCAATAACAAGGATGTGCGTTGCAAATAGGCTGAAACTTTTCACTAAATTCCCCTCATGTGAATAAAGCTAATTACCGCCAGTTAAGGGTATCCTGGGGTAAAGCTTAGACTTTTTACAGTTACCACCCGCAGTACGAGATGCAAGATCCATTACAGCCAAGACAGACAACATTGCATCATTTTCCCACAATGCCATGGCAATTAAGCAAGAGTGGATTAATCAAATCACATTTTATTTGTCACATACACACATATTTAGCAGATGTTACTGCAAGTTTAGCAAAACTCCAACAGTGCAGTAATATCTAACAAGTAATATCTAACAATACACACAATCTAAAGTAAAGGTATGGAATTAAGAATATATAAATATGTTGACGAAAAATGTCAAAGCGGCATAGACTAATATACAGTAGAATAGGATAGAATACAGTATATATATATAGTGTTGAAGTTAACATACACCTTAAGCAAAATACATTTAAACTCAGTTTCACATTTCCTGACATTTAATCCTAGTAAGAATTCCCTGTATTAGGTCAGTTAGGATCACCACGTTATTTTAAGAATGTGAAATGTCAGAATAATAGTAGAGAGAATTATTTATTTCAGCTTTCATCACATTCCCAGTGTCTCAGAAGTTTACATACACTCAATTAGTATTTGGTAGCATTGCCTTTAAATTGTTTAATTTGGGTCAAACATTTTGGGTAGCCTTCCACAAGCTTCCCACAATAGGTTGTGTGAATTTTGGCCCATTCCTCTTGACAGAGCTGGTGTAACTGAGTCAGGTGTGTAGGCCTCCTTGCTCGCACAGACTTTTTCAGTTCTGCCCACAAAATGTCTATAGGATTGAGGTCAGGACTTTGTGATGGCCACTTCAATACCTTAACTTTGTTGTCCTTGAGCCATTTTCCCACAACTTTGGAAGTATGCTTGAGGTCATTGTCCGTTTGGAAGACCCATTTGCGACCAAGCTATAACTTCCTGACTGATGTCTTGAGATGTTGCTTCAATATATCCACATAATTGTCCTACCTCATGATGCCATCTATTTTGTGAAGTGCACCAGTCCCTCCTGCAGTAAAGCACCCCCACAACATGATACTGCCACCCCTGTGCTTCACGGTTGGGATGGTGTTTTTCGGCTTGCAAGCCTCCCCCTTTTTCCACCAAACATAATGATGGTCATTAAGGCCAAACAGTTCTATTTTTGTTTCATCAGACCAGAGGACATTTCTCCAAAAAGTATGATATTTGTCCCCATGTGCAGTTGCAAACCGTAGCTTTTTCCTGGCGGTTTTGGAGCAGTGGCTTCTTCCTTGCTGAGCGGCCTTTCAGGTTATGTCGATATAGGACTCGTTTTACTGTGGATATAGATAATTTTGTACCAGTTTCCTCCAGCATCTTCACAAGGTCCTTTGCTGTTGTTCTGGGATTGATTTGCAATTTTCGCACCAAAGTACATTCATCTCTAGGAGACAGAATGCGTCTCCTTCCTGAGCGGTATGACGGCTGCGTGGTCCCATAGTGTTTATAGTTTATAGTTTATATTATTGTTTGTACAGATGAACGTGGTACCTTCAGGCGTTTGGAAATTTCTCCCAAGGATGAACCAGACATGTGGAGGTCTACCATTTTTTTCTGAGGTCCTGGCTGATTTCTTTAGATTTTCCCATGATGTCAAGCACAGGCACTGAGTTTGAAGGTAGGCCTTGAAATACACAGGTACACCTCCAATTGACTCAAATTATATCAATTAGCCTATCAGAAGCTTCTAAAGCCATGATATAATTTTCTGGAATTTTCCAAACTGTTTAAAGGCACAGTCAACTTAGTTTATGCAAACTTCTGACCCACTGGAATTGTGATACAGTGAATTATAAGTGAAATAATCTGTAAACAATTGTTGGAAAAATGACTTGTGTCATGCACAAAGCAGATGTCCTAACCGACTTGCCAAAACTATAGTTTGTTAACAAGAAATTTGTGGAGTGGTTGAAAAACGAGTTTCAATGACTCCAACCTAAGTGTATGTAAACTTCCGATATTCCATAAATATCTATGACATGGAATGTCTGCGATGTCTGCCAAATTGGCAAATTACCTGCCAGGTGACATAGTAATGAAATAGGAATCACAATCAACCAATCAAGTTTGAAAGCATATAAATGGAGCTTGCCCACAGCACAATCACTACCATTTTTTGAACATTGAGGAACATCACAACCCTGAACAGCACCAACATGCTCGAAGAGAAATAAGAAGATGTGTAAAAATGCGTGGTGGTGGTGGTGTTAGGGGAAGACGTAATAGAGGTGGAAGGCAAAGAATAAGAGTCCTTGATGAAATCAGAGCCACAATTGTGGACCATGTCATAAACCATGGTCTTAACAATGGAAGAGGCTGGTCGGAGAGTGCAGCCTAACGTAAACAGGTCCACAGTGTCATCAATTGTGCAAACATTCCATACAGCAACTATTGTAAAGGTAAATGCAAGTCTGAAAATCACAATGTACCATAAGATATGTATGAGGAATATACAGTAATACAGTAATACAGCACAATTTGAACACAATATACTATCTGTAACACGAGCTATTGGCGATTTGTAACACGAGCTATTGGCGAATTCTACATGTCATATACAGGACTGCACAACGACCTCATGCTGGTGGCAGAGCAGCAGTATTCAACCATCAGCAAAAACAAGACATTTGCAACATGGTCATAGCCAACAATTCCATCAGGCTAAGAGAGATCCAAAATGCAATCATAAACAACAACATTATCTTCGCAAATATCAATTCTGTCAGCATTTCCACTATAGACAGAGTTTTGAAAAAAAATCGAATGACTTTGAAACAACTCTACAAGGTGCCATTTGAGAGGAATAGTGACAGAGTGAAGGAGCTGCGGTAGCAGTATGTCCAGGTAAACCATTGGTGTGCACATGGTATATTGTACAGGGAGTTTTACTTTACTTCAATTATGCCTGTAGATACCATAAGAACAGAAAACATGTCTACTTTGCTAAACTGTCTGATTCTAGAATAGGCTATGTAAAACTAACTTTATATTTTGATTTGCCAGTCCAACGTGGCGGCAATATTACAATGTGTGCTGCCATTTCTGAGAATGGTATGAGTACACATATTCCACACATTGGGCCCTATAACCCCCAACTTCTCCTGTCCTTCCTGCGCATGAAAGGGAAACAATGGAGTTCCTTCCACCGTACTCCCCATTCCTGAATCTGATAGAATCATTTTTTTCAGGATGGAGGTGGAAAGTATATGACTATCGGGCACAAGATCAGATGTCTCTGTTAGAAATATGTAAAAATTGACATTCTGTTTACATGTAACATATTGCTACAAAAATACAGTTACTGAATACATACAATTGTGCATATCCTTTTTCTGTGTACCACAGTATTGTAAAGTATTGACTTTTCCCAGTAAACGTTTACCTACTGCTGAAATTGGTATCCAAAAAGTTCAGTGTGATACACAATAGCATTCAGCTGGACAAAACTGACATTCTTGTTTAGTACAGTAAGCATTCAGTGTCAACAAAAAAGTAGAACAAAACTGAAATTTGTTTTTAACAAACATTTCCAGGGTTGACTGCCATGGCGAAAAAACACCTAACATTTTGACCAGCGCGGCTCACACGATGACAAAAAAACTTTTCATTTTGGTGGCATTGGCCAATTTACTGACACAAAAAAAGTTTTGAAGCATGAATTCAATGTTTTGGGTGAGCTACTACATTTTGCAAACATGCAATAGAGTTGTGACGTCCCATAAAAAAGTTGTGACAATTGCACTCACAGTTTAGCCTGTTGCGACTCTAGGGCAGTATTTTCATTTTTGGAAAAAAAAACGTTCCCGATATTTTGTCAGGACAAGATGCTAGAATATGCCTATAATTGACAGCTTAGGATAGAAAACACTAACGTTTCCAAAACTGTAAAGATATTGTCTGTGAGTATAACAGAACTGATGTTGCAGGCGAAAGCCTGAGAAAAATCCAATCAGGAAGTGCCCCAGGTTTTGAAAGCGCTGCGTTCCAATGAGTCCCTATTGAGCTGTGAATGTGCTATCAACCAGCTTACGCTTTCTACCTATTCCCCAAGGTGTCTACAGCATTGTGACGTAGTTGTACGCATTTATGTTGAAGAATAGCCGATGGCTCCCAGGGTGACTCTCGCGTAAAATACAGAGGTAGCCATTACTCCAATCGGTCCTACTGAAAAACAAATTGTCCCGACGGATATATTATCAAATATATAATTGAAAAACACCTTGAGGATTGATTATACGTAACGTTTGCCATGTTTCTGTCGATATTATGGAGCTAATTTGGAATATTTTTCGCCGTTTTCGTGACTGCAATTTCCGGGCGATTTCTCAGCCAAACGTGAAGAACAAACGGAGCTATTTCGCCTATATAAATAATCTTTTGGGGGAAAATGAACTTTGGCTATCTACCTGGGAGTCTCGTGAGTGAAAACATCTGAAGTTCATCAAAAGTAAACGATTTAATTTGATTGCTTTTCTGATTTCGTGACAAGGTTGCCTGCTGCTAGCAAGGCATAATGCTATGCTAGGCTATCGATAAACTTACACAAATGCTTGTCTAGCTTTGGCTGTAAAGCATATTTTGAAAATCTGAGATGACAGGGTGATTAACAAAAGGCTAAGCTGTGTTCCAATATATTTCACTTGTGATTTTCATGAATAGGAAGATTTTCTAGGAAGATTTATGTCCGTTGCGTTATGCTAATTAGTGTCAGTCGATGATTACGCTCCCGGATCCGGGATGGGGAGTCACAAGAAGCTTTTAGAGAATGTAAAGACTGTTTCAAAAAATGAGCCAAAGCGATTGAGAAAAATTATAAAGTGGCCAGTGATTTCAAGTCTATGTATACTGGGCAGCAGCCTCTAATGTGCTAGTGATAGCTATTTAAAAGATAGAGGCTGAAAAACAGCATCTTGGTCCCAGGTTGATGTACCTGTACTGACCTCGCATTCTGGATGATAGCGGGGTGAAGGCCGTGGCTCGGGTGGTTAATGTCCTTGATAATCTTTTTGTGATGTGACATCGGGGGCTGTAGGTGTCCTGGAAGGCATGTAGCTTGCCCCCAGTGATGCGTTGGGCAGACCGCACCACCCTCTGGAGAGCCCTGGGGTTGCGGTTGGTGCAGTTGCCGTAGCAGGCGGTGATACAGCCCGACAGAATGCTCTCAATTGTGCATCTGTAAAAGTTTGTGAGAGGGTTTTAGCTCCCTCTGCTGTTTCCAGAAGTCAACGATCAGCTCCTTAGTTTTGTTGACGTTGGGTGACAGGTTATTTTTCTGGCACCACACTCCCAGGGCCCTCACCTCCTCCCTGTAGTCTGTCTCATCATTGTTGGTAATCAGGCCTTATACCGTTGTGTCGTCTGCAAACTTGATGACTGAGTTGGAGGTGTGCGTGGACATGCAGTCATGGGTGAACAGGAAGTACAGGAGAGGTGGCTGAGCACGCATTCTTGTGTTGAAGATCAG